>NC_083098.1:13537400-13837400 GCF_949774975.1 Lagenorhynchus albirostris | reverse complement strand
AAATCTTACGTATTTTTTTTTGCTATATATTTAAAGCAACATTAAGTGCTCCTAGAACATCCAGCAAAACTATTTTGCCCAATATTTCCTTTCGGCTTTATAGCACTATAAGGGACAATGTTTTGTCTTCATTCAAAACTTAAGAAACTCCTGGCTTTAGGATCTTACCAGTCTCACAGTAGGGCTCGCCGTCCTCCAAGTGAAAGACATTATTACGAATGGGTTTCCCACAGGCCACACACACAAAACAGGAAACATGCCAAGTTTGTTTCAAAGCATTGATGACTTCCTGTTATAGAAAGGAAATGGACGTAAAGAAAGGTGATGATTATTCTACTAGCTGTACCAATACAGTCCTTTTAAACTGACCCAAAGTAGACACACATGCTTTGTCTTTGCCTAAGCTTTTCATCTAATGAACTAGAGATATTTAAGGACAGACTCACAAATCATCTAAACTGATGCATCATATAAAATACGCATTTTCACAAATACACATCAATAAACTTACTTAAAGAATGAGTAGTGTTATTTAAACATTATAAATGTGGTGAATCCAAGTAAGCATTTCATAAGTGTTTGCTACCCTACATTCTGCTTTCCCTGAAAGGGTGTCAGGAAACATTAACTTGTAAACATTTCACAGTATTATCTTGAAAATGTCATGGAGGAATGGCAAAACACTTAAAAACTAAAACAAGCCTATACTGTGTCGCACGATGGAAGCAACAACTTAATCAGTGTAACCCAATCATGTTTAACACATGGTTAGGATCTTGGAAATCAGCTATGGCTGTACTAAGCACACATTCATATGAGTGTCTAAAATTTGAACCATAAAGCACGGATTCTAGTCAACAATAATCCTATGGTTACATATACCAAGTATCAAAGACCTGGGCCAGATTTTAGTTAGTAAAAGAAGTTCTGGGGAGTTGGATTTGCAAGGAATTGTTTCTTTGAATTGACAGAACGAGATGGAGTCATTAAAAATCATTTTTGGGGCTTCCCTGGTGGCGCAGTGGTTGAGAGTCTGCCTGCAGATGCAGGGGACACGGGTTCGTGCCCCGGTCTGGGAAGATCCCACATGGGCCCATGAGCCATGGCCGCTGAGCCTGCGCGTCCGGAGGCTGTGCTCCGCAACGGGAGAGGCCACAGCAGTGAGAGGCCCGCGTACCGCAAAAAAAAAAATCATTTTTGAAGAATAGTTAACATTATAGGAATTTACTCTTTCCACAACATTTATCACAAAAAGGAGGATGCTATACATAAAGTATGGTTACAATTTTGTAAACGAATTACTCATAAGGAGCAAACTGGAAGAAAACACATCCTAAGGTTAAGAGGAACTCTCTGGGACTGGTAAATATATAGATCATTTTAATTTTATTCTTTACATGTTTTATATTTTCTAATTGTTGTAGAGTGAAATATTTTCTTTTCTAATAATAAATATTGTCGAAATAAAAGACAACAAAAAAAGAAGATGATATAGATAAGTTATTGGCCATAGAAAATGCCATATTTCACTACTGAAGGGCTATGGGAAGAAATGGAAGTTATTTATATCCAAAGAGATCACCATGAACATGTACAAGTGGACATTCAACCAAATCATTTCTCAAGGCTTCTAGTATCTATTCAACTCTCTATCCTTGAGACAGATTACTATCCCTTCTTTAACAGGTTATCAAACAACTAAAACACAGTCCAGAAAATCTGTCCCTTTAGTGAAGTTCTGGCCCATGTCTGAAGCAATGAGTTTAAGATTTCCATTTCCTAGAACCTCATTTAGTGCTAAGACCCTTACTTAACTTTATTAATCATTCTAGAACTCATGGAATACATTTATACACTAAAAGAGTATTAATGTATTCTACTTATTAATTATTTGTCATTTGAAAAGGTACGGGCTGAATCATTCTCCTCTTTTTCCTCTTCATATACTGTACAAATTAATAATATAGGAATATTCCAGTAGTATATTTATAATTTTAAAGTGTCTTCAAAGTTTTAGACCCATTTAAAGATGTATTCTAAAATTAAGGCTACTCAGTAATTCATACTAGCGTTTCTCTCAATTGGTATGAATTACACTTTCATTATTGTATTTTCATATTGAGAATATTAGAACTCAGCAATGTAATTTCCAAATTTTGCATGAGTTTCATATGAGTCCAGGTACCTTGGCTGCTTCTAAAGTAGTTTCAACTCCTGGTCACCCATAGGAAATGCCTTATCCTTACTTCACAACTGCAAATTGGGTATTCCAGAGTAGGAAATTCATTAATTCATCATTATTTATTATGTACCTGAATCCTAAATTACTCCCTTTTTGTTTAAAAAAAAAAAAAGGTGTGGCTTGATTATTTTTCTATCACATGTATACCTCATAAAACTGAGGTTATATTTTTAAACATTATATGCATTCAAGAAAAATATATCATTTATAAGCCTCATGTTTTATATATTTCATGAGATCTGTGCCCTGAGCTTGAACCCTGACAGATGGGGAAGTGCTGCTCTCATAAAAGCGATGGAATTTAATTTAAAACAGTGAAGGTGTCAATTCTGAGAACTCAGATGTGTGTGGTCCTGTGCGACCTCTTCATTCCTGAGCAAACAGGGTCCTGTTGAGGTAGCACACCCACAGTAAATTATTTTTTCCCTACAGTGGCTAGACTTTCACCAGACAAGCCAGCACTCAGTAAGACAAAACCAAAGACAACTTAACCCCATGAGTCTGATAGACTTCTACAGAGGTCTATTTAGTTTTGTTTTGCAAAAATAAATAGTGATGAAAGCAGAGAGGGGATCAAGCAAGAAGAAAATAGAGAGCAAAAATGACAGAAGGGTTTCATACCAAAAAATTGTTCTGCTTGAAAACTCACTCGGAGTGAAAAGGTTTCCAATACTTACTCCAAGAATCTTCCTCTGGCATCGACCACATACAGGGGCAAAGAATCTCTCATAGCAGAGCTCACAATACAGGGCTCCCTGCTCCTCTACGAATCCAATGTAGGCCATCGTATTTTTGCAGTGAGCACAGTTAAATTCTTCTGGGTGCCAAGATTTCCCCAGTGCCACTAGGAACGGTCCCCTGCCAAAACAAAAGAGATCAAGTTGGCTTAGGAAAGAGGTTTCTAGTTAGCCTGAAGAGGACCTCTTGTACGAAACGTCCAAACAATTAAATACTTGCTCAATTGTCCTTCTCAGGGGTGCTGGAAATTTACATAGGAACTCTGCTCGTTGAAGTGAAAAGGACAGGAGAGAGGAATAAGCACTGAAGGGATTCCTTCAAGAAAGGCCATCTCTGCCCCCTGGTTTTCTGTATTCAAGGGATTTGGTAGTTAGGGTTTTTGAGCTGCAATGGGTGAGTGCGTCATGATTACGACTGAGAATGAGAATATTAACTGTGACAGAAAATGAAGTAACCAGGAAAAATATATATGGGCTAGGCAGAAATGAGAGTTCGAAATTTCCATAAAATAAACAAAAGGAAAAAAATCTCAATTTGGTAATGTCAGCGTCTTAAAAACAGTAACAATTATTACTGGAAAAAACATTCTAGTCAATTTCTCTTCCCCATACATTGTTTCTTATACTTATTTCTCAACTTTGTTAAACACACCAAATCCTCCCCCTCCAAAATGACTACAGAAATTATAAACTGGGTATTAGAGATGGTTTGAAGCTACTTAGAAAGGTTTTATTTAATTCAAACATGACTGATTTTTAATGTACATTTGTATCAAGGTAAGAAATGTTTGTAAAGTGATTTTTTTCCATTAAATACTATACAGCCATGAACTGATAAGATGGGTTTGGTTTGCTTGACAGGAATCCATTATGAAGATTTATCTAGTCATGAAGCCTGCGGAGATTAACCTTTCTAGCCTCTGCAACATGCTTTTCAGTAGCTACATCACACTAATTTTTATTCATAGAGTGGCTTTACCTCCAAGCCACTTTTACAGTTATCTAATTTGTCCATGCAACATTCCTGTGAGACAGACCAGGGCAGTTATTATGAACCCAGTTTAACAGATGGAGAAGCTGAGATACAGAACGTTCACAAGGTATGACATATATCATAAAATCACTGATTGAATGAAGGCCAGAAGCTGAATTTCCTGATTCCTATTACACTGCTCTAGTCAAATGATATTCTGTCTCCGATCACACTACCATCAATTATCATCACTGAGTAACCACAGGGTATCTAATTCTTAGTAAGCATAGGATATCTGACTTTTAGATAGATTATTAGTGGGAAAAGTCACAGTAACGAGCATCACAAAGCCGAAACATTTTTTAGCCTCTGACAATAACAGAAACCTTGATATTCAGTAACTATCTTCCATTGGGAAATTCTTTGCAAATACACTGTCATTTTCTCAGAACCAGCACTTACCTGACTCTGCAAGAGTCAGGTAAGTAGAAAGGCCCTTGATGAATGATTAAAATGTGTTCTGTGGGAATAAGAGGGTATTTTTTACCTACTTTTTGTTAACTTGTTTCTTATTACTAATATGATGCCATTTTGTATAAGCTAGTGCATGCAACTCTCTTAACATTTGAGAAAAGTAGTTTATTATTATTATTTTTTTTAAACTTGAGGGTACCATTCTTGTTACCACTAACAAGGAATGCCTTTGTTAGCTAATTCCTGCCAGGAAAAAAAAAGGGCTACAGATCACTTATTCTGTAACCAAATATTTTGGTAGGCTGTCCCTCAACTTGTAACTGGTTTATAAACTACAGTCCTACTCAAGAGTTCATTTCATTTTCTCAGTGTATACCTGGCAAGTAGTTTACTTTCAAAGATAAGCCAAAGAGTCACAATGCTCAAAGACAGACAAAGTTTTAGGAGAGCACTTAGCTCTTCCACCAGGTAGGTATCTCGTTCTGTAGGCCTGAAAGATCTGCCAGGCTAAATTTACTGTGTAAATTTAGAGTATGGTAGAACTTTAGGGTTTTATGCTATGATTTGCCTGGACATTAAAGCAGGTTCTAAACGATTTACGAGGGTGAATTTATCAGGGCACATCTTCAGCTCATCCAGAAGGGTGGATAGCCCCTGAGGCCAGTATCTTTATTGACTCTTCAGTTTGCAAAAGAAGTCAATTCAATCTCAATTTCCACTTTCTGTTAAAGCAGAAGTGTTAGTATGCACTTGGAAGAAAGAGTTTTCCTCCTGAAACATGCCCATCAGTGCTACCAAATATTTAACAAACTTCATCTGAGAAAAAAAAAGACATTTAAGAACAGCTGATTGCATTTTCTAGAATTTCTAAAATATGTGTTGAGATCAACTCAGAGAACCCTGTTCTGTGAATCGGAGCAGACTGGGCCTGCCCCGTCCCACAGGATAATTCCTTTAATGATGGGTGCTAAGTGTGACACCATCAGTCTGCACTGACACTTGTGAAAGGAAACAGCTCCACGAAACCCACCCCTGCTCTTTCTGGAAGTTCCTGTTGAGAGTGCTGTTCGTTAGATCACACATGGCCGTTTTTACATGGATTCCTTGGAGAAGTTCCTTTCAGGTTTTTGTAACAAGAACGGTTTTGCTTTTTCTGGGGCAAGAGATTTTATTTTTTTATCTCACTGAACAGTAATTTGCAAAATTAATTTTCTTTGTTTTGTCAGCTGCTAGAAGGCTTACAGCCAAATTCAGTCTAACCAAAGGCAAGTATATATGTCATTACTGTCCAGACACAATGACAAATTTTTCTCCAGGCTTCATTTTTAATAGTCCCATCCATGATTTTCATTCTTCTTTTGCTCCCTTTTGTAATTTAGAAGGTTTTCTTATATTTCATGTATTCTTAAAAAGTCTTTTTGAAAGCTTTCTGGGATAGAGTCCACTATATATAAATAAATAAATGACCCACTGAAAGGGTATTTTAAGGTATTTACTTAAGTTTCTTTGTCAAATTTGAATAGTGAACAATCTTAACGACAGTAAAGAAATTCCCTCTGCACCTTTAAAAAGTGATTTGAGGGCTTCCCTGGTGGCACAGTGGTTGAGAGTCCGCCTGCCGATGCAGGGGACACGGGTTCGTGCACCGGTCTGGGAGGATCCCACATGCCGCGCAGCGGCTGGGCCCATGAGCCATGGCCGCTGAGCCTGCGTGTCCGGGGCCTGTGCTCCGCAACGGGAGAGGCCACAACAGTGAGAGGCCCGTGTACCGCAAAAAAAAAAAAAAAAAAAAAGTAAAAAAGTGAGTTGACAGTGACCTGTGCTCCTGCCAGCCTTCCTTTCCTACATAAACAGGCTCTGTGCAGATACTCCTCGGCTGAACTGAAAGAGCATCTTCCCCATCAACGCCACTGAAGTTATGTATAAACAATAAAATCTATATATAACAGAGGCCTGTCTTGTCTGTGTCAGCAGAGACTAATTTAACAAATTCATTAACACAGGATGAACAGAATACGTTCTTCTTATCCCAGGTAGGATTGGGTTTCCGTCTGGGAACTGGAAGGCAGGCTTGCGTAACTGCACAGTGGAATGAAGCATTCAGCTCCCTCTCAGAGCTCTCTGCATCCACGAACCTCCCTGAATCCCTGCTGACGGACAAGTGAAGGAAGGGGAAATAGCTGAAGCACTGATTGGCTGAGAGAGCAGAGCTATGGCGTGGAACTTTTCACCCTGTTCATTTTCTGTGAGACTGATGCCAAAAAAAAATTATTAATAATGGAAGGAAAGGTAGGGAAGGATGCTAAGGGAATAATTCAGAGAAAAAGAACAGCTTAGTCAGAAAGGTGAAAAGAACTGCAAATTTCAACAGGCACAGCTAATAGGGATTTAGGTTGAAAATCAAACGCTTACTTCTTTTTTTTTTTTTGACTACCACAATAGGTTTATTGAACATCCACCATTCTCATACAGATACAAAATTAAAGAAATAGAAAAAAAAATTTTCCTGGTGATGAGAACTCTTAGGATTTACTCCCTTAACTTTCAAAGGTAACATACAGCACTGTTGATTCAAAGGCTTACTTCTTGCTTCCCTTTGTTATTTAATTCTTAACAGTAACCCTCACTGATAGAACTTAACTCTATAAATAGATGGAGAAAACATCAGAGAAGTTAGGCAACTTCTCTGAGATGATGTGGGTCATGAACTGGAAAGCTAGAATCCTCCAGGGCCCAGCCACTACAGGTTAAAATTTTTTATTTAACCAGAAGTTAAGTGCATCAAAAGAAGTTAACAAGAAAGTTAAAAAAAATCAAAATAAGTTAATTAACAAAAGTTAAAAACAAAGCCACATAAAAAATAACTCACATGCTCAAAAATAAATATGGAATCTGATAGTTGGCTACAGGGATCACTGAAGCAGAAGACGTGACATATTATACCAGATCCATATGTATATAAGTATTGAAATCACCAAAATGAATTCCCATTATTAAAGATTTTCCTGAGGCAGGATTCATTTTTGAACTTTACAACTATGACAATTTAGAGCCCTATAGATATCTCATGACTTTTCCTCAGTGCCATGATTCAGGACTCCTTACTATGGCTATAAGGGCAGTACATATATATTACTTATATTACCAGGGTACTATGTACTGCTCATGACACTTACATTACTGCATTATGGTTATCTATTTCAGGTCTCTGGCTTCCTTACCAGATGATAAAATACATGAAATCAGGGACTGCCTCTTAACATTTATATACTATGGTGCTAGTATGGCAACTTGCACTCGTTTTCTTTTTTTAATATATTAAAAAAAATTGAGATATAATTGACATATAACACTGTGTAAATGTAAGGTGCACAAGGTGTTGGTTTGATATGTTTATGTATTGCAATATGATTACCCACCTTAGCGTTAGCTAATACTTTATAAGTTTTTGATGGATATTTGTTGTATAAAAGTATCATTTTATGAGTAGACGATTGAACTTTATTGCTTGCAATTTCTTTCAAATAAAAGTAATTGGTTGTTGAAGCTAGATAATCCCCATCTCTCCTCTTTGCACCAACAGGATTCTGGAGGTATCTTTATTAGACTTACCACATTGATATGGCTGTTGATTTGCTTGTCTGTATTTTTTACCAGAGTGTAACTATTCATTTGCTAGAACTGCCTTAACAAAGTGCCACAGATGGGATGGCTTAAACAACAGGAATTAACTTTTGCACAGTTTTGGAGGTTAGAAGTCTAAGACCAAGATGTTGGCAGGGTTAAACTCTTCTAAGGCCTCTCTCTTTGGCTTGTAGATGGTCACCTTCACCTGGTCTTCCCTCTGTATGTGTGTGTGTCCTAATCTCTTCTTAAAAGGACACCAGTCATACTGGATTAGAGCCCATCCTAATGACCTCATTTTACTTCTTAAGGACCCTATCTCCGGTTACAGTCACAGTGAGATATTAGGGGTTAGGATTTCAACATATGAATTTTGGGGGGACACAATTCAGTCTATAACAGTAACTTCCTTAAGGGAAGGGAGTAAATATGTCTTTGATTTCTGTATCACTGGTATTTAAAGGAGGTGGCACATAAAATACTCAATGAGCACTGCTTATAGGATGGCTATATTTCTATGAGAAACAGAAATATAGTCATCCTATAGTCTCATCTATAGTTAGACGAGAAACTGGAAAAGTAAACCTCTCATCCCCTCGGTCATCTCTATGAGTCTAGGAATGCATGTATGGGGCACAAAGTCATTTGGTGGGGAGGAAAGAACCTGTAACTGTTCGGCCTATCTATTACTTTCTCCTTTCTCACTTACCCACTCTAACATTATGAAGAAGAGTACCTTGCCACACTCAAGTTATGACAGGTCTGCTTAAGCTGTTTTTTCTCCTGATTTAATATAGTAGTATATATGATTACATATATATAGAGTCACAGTATTTATATATATTATATATTTATATATCTTGGTATGTATTTTCTTTATACAACGTTAGAATCATATTTTATTTGGAGTTCTATAGTCCTTTTTTTATCTTAATACTATAACTTTTTCCTAAGTAGTGGAAGTTAAAAGCATGAATATAATTTAAAGTTAGATCTGAGCTCAAATGCAGGTTTTACCGTTTACTATCTAGGTAACTTCAGCAAATATGTAACTTTTCTGTGCCTCAGTTTTCTCATCTGTGAAATCAGGCAATTATAATAACTGTCTTACAAGGTTATAAGAATTTAATGAGAAGTCAGTTAAAATTCTTAGCACAGTATTTGGCATACGCTAAGAATACATTAAACAATTATTATCCAAAACAGCATCTTAATGGCACCATAATATTACATCATGTAGATGCTGAACATTTTGTTCTTTCCAATTTTTCACTACAGTAGATCTGAACTCTTGGTCTATGCATTGCTCATAAATATTGGTCTATGTCTTTGGTTATTTCTTTAAATGGAAGGACTAACACATTAAGACAAGAAGCCTTTTATTTTCAAGTAAAATCTTAACCAGAAGGGAAAATAAATAAAACCTATTAATAATGGAGTGCTCAGAGATAGAACTGGATGGTGAGACAGGCAAAAAAACTCTGCTGGCTTCTTCCTGGGGTAACTGAGATGGCCCTCCTTATGAGAAAAGTTTGAAAATAAGTGAGCAGGAAATAAATCAATAATGTTAAAATTTTCTCTGTCGCTGGAATAAACAATGAGTTGTCTGCATGCGATTGTTCTGGTGCTGGACTGTAGGCAAAGACAGGATAATAGCATTGTGGCTATTTTTTTTTTTTAAGCATTTCATATCAAAGAAGAAATCAAGCACCATGAATCCCTTACTTCTTTCACCAAAATGCTAAGAAGCTAAATGTGAATGGTCCATTTAACTTTATGTAATACAAGTGGATTTTAATGCCACTAGATGTAACAGTTCAGAAATAAGCTAGTGTTTTCATAAGCCCGTTCTACCAGAGAAACTAAATATGGCTTTGGCTATATTAGTAGCCTGATTTTCTGTTTCCCTATTATATCAGCACTCCAAACAGTCAATCTGTTCATGAGTATGAGCTGAGGAAATGGTACTTCTATCATAAATGGATTGGAAATGTTCTAGAGCAATTTAATCAGAGCTTCAGTAGGATTTCCTAAAATGTAACGTTCTATCCATCTGTAAAAGGCAACTGACTAATCAAAGTATTGCCTAAATAATACAATTTAGGCAAAACATCCATAATCTTTTCAAGATTCAAATAAACCAAAGAATTATAAACATTAGATGAAAATAAAATGATCTATGGAGTTTTAAGCTAAAAATATGTTCAATAAGAGATAGTCAGTTCAGTACTAACATTCAGTGATCCAGGTTTCTGAGATTTTCCAAAAACAACTTTTCTAAAAAAAATAATAAAATAAAACATAAAATTTGCCTTAGTTTGCCTTTACTTAAAAATATTTTTGAAAATTTTAAACATTTAGAAAATAAATATAAAACAATATAAATTATAAACAAATAATGTAAATTACACTGTAGAAAACCAAACAACAATATAAATTATAAAATAATCTTAAACTTCTCAGGTTCTGCCAGGTCACAATATTCTATACTGAAAGTATCAAGCCTACAACTGCAGCTTGTTTTTAAAACAGGTTTCCAAGAGAATGTCACTTGACCTAACGCCTCCTTGCTTTGGTAAGTGATACTGACACTGAGGCCAAGAACTAGAATTATGCTTTGACTAGCTCTCTGAACTGACCACAATCTATTCAAGCTGCTTTAGCATTTGAGCACCAAGCAAATGTGCTATGTCAATTACTGTTATAGGATCTTGACATGAGCTAATACCTGTTCCTGTTAACTTCCCCAGTAAATGAAGCTCTAATGCTTAACTGATAACAAGTGCTGAGATAATCCAGAGTAGTATAAAATTTAACAGATGAGGGGGCAATAAGTGGTGGCCGTTCATGTTTTTAACGTAATATTTATTTTACTTGGCAGAAGACTGTGCATTAAAATTATATCCTAGGCTAGCATTAAAAACTGAAACCATGGCAGTTAGGGGTGGGGAATGTAATTTCTATTTTGATCTTCATATATTCTCCATACTAAGTTTTTCAGATGTGCTGGCAGTGGTGATAGCAGGATATCACAGAATTTTATAATCAGACAACAAGAATCAGAAACTGATATGACTTGACATTTTGTTAATCCATCCAGTAATCACTTGCTTATTGCAACAGGACACAAACAGCAGTGACTCCTGCCTCCATAAAGGGTGTTTTTCTCCAGACTAAAGAATCCCCACATACCAGTCTACATAACCAAAGCACCATAACTTACAGAAACAATGTTACAAGTCAAAACTTATTTTTATTAATATTAACCTTAAAAACATAACCCTATATAGAGTTAGTAATTAAAAACATTGCTTTATTTACTGAGACAAAGCAGTACCACACTAGATTCTATAATAGTTTAAATATTTCTGTTAAGACCCTATAGTAGTACTTTAAAAAAAAAGTCTCTAACCAAATTGATACTATGATCTGAAGGGTCAGTGGGTCTAGAGTCATGTATGATCTGTTCAGGTCAAACACTCACCGAATGGCTTTTGTGTGTCGGATACTGTGCTAGACTCTGGAAACTTCTACTGATTTTCTGCTTCTCCCCATAAACCATTATTACCCCTCCCACTGCTGCTGGCTAATTCTTATACAGCAGGTGCTCACTGTGGAAAATACAAACTAAGGGAAAAATAACAGCTTACAAAATATCATGATTTCATTTCTGTAAAACAACATCTGTTCTTATGTGTGTGTGTTTTAAAAGTGTGAACTAAAATACTAATAGTGGTTACCTTGGGATGTGGAATTATGGATGAACTTTTATTTTCGCTTTCTGTTTTTCCATATTTTGGAAATGTCACAATGAACGCAGACTACCTTTAAAAGGCAAAAGCTGTTTTTCAAAATCATGTACTCTGTGCTGTGCTCTTGACATATTTATTATTTAATAGTGAATTAAGGAGAAGAATATTTATATTTGGTTCTTAAATAAGATATTGAGACTCCCTGTGCTCCATTTTAAGTAGTAACTAGAAACATTATCCTAAGCAATAATTATGTAAGAGAGGAGGGGAAAATGCAAGTAAGTCTTAACCTTTTTCAGCTTTAGAGGTGCTGTTGTTTCAACTATTACAAAACAAGGTAAATTAAAAATGATGAGAGAGCTTGAGCAGTCATTTCAAGTAATCATCTGTTACTGCCAACAAGACAACTTACAGAGGCAACAGCGTCCTCTGGTGGGATCCCTGCATTAACATTCACACCTAAACCTCATGACATTCTTCTTTTTTTTTTTTTAGATGTTGGCGGTAGGAGTTTATTTTATTTTTGCTGTGTTGGGTCTTCGTTTCTGTGCGAGGGCTTTCTCTAGTTGTGGCAAGCGGGGGCCACTCTACATCGCGGTGCGCGGGCCTCTCACTATCGCGGCCTCTCTTGTTGCGGAGCACTGGCTCCAGATGTGCAGGCTCAGTAGTTGTGGCTCACGGGCCTAGTTGCTCCGCGGCATGTGGGATCCTCCCAGACCAGGGCTCAAACCCGTGTCCCCCGCATTAGCAGGCAGATTCTCAACCACTGTGCCACCAAGGAAGCCCCACGTCATAACGTTTTAAAAGTCACTTGTTCAGAAACGCTGAGGTTTTAAGTGCCAGTGTAATACACTCACTTAAGAGCTTATTTTTAGCCTTTTCTGCTTATCAGAATTAAAGAAACAATAAAATACATTGGGATAAAAAATATTTTAAAGAAGCAGATTATGACCTAATCTAAAATGTAAAGCATTTATGAATAGATCTGAAGGTAATTATATCTTTTAGAGCTTAGGTATTCAAAAATCCAATCTTCTTTTCTCAAGGACTCAAAGTTCTTTATTTTACATCATTAGTTATTTTTCATCTAAATGAAAGTCCTCACTTTTACAATTTGTGAAATAATGGAGTTCTTTGGGGTCCCTTTGAGTCTTAATATTTTATTATTCTCTGAAAAGCCACATTAATCATTATTTTCCCTTAGTTCTGACAGGAATTAATAACTGACTAGATTGGTATTTTTAGTTTTATTATCACAGAGCCCAGAATTACTTTTTATTAAAATAGATTCTAACAAATGTATATATATTCTTATGTGTCTACTTTAATACTATTATATAGAAATACAGCAAGAATATTTTCACTAATAAAATTTCTAATCTTCCAGAATATTAAAAAAAAATCCATATTGGTATTAAGTCCTTTCAAGAAAAAATTAAAATCAAATAACCAACCTGATGACCTGGTTGCAGTGGGCACACATCGGAGTTCGTTTCCCTGCGGGAATGTGCTCGGCCCTTTGCACCAAAGTGTCCTCATCACTGGGCTGGGGCTGCCTTTCGGCTGAGTTGGCTGATGCCACTGCTCCTGCGGATGTCCCGCTGCTTGCGACTCTTCTGGTAGAAGGTGCTAGCAGTTAAAACAGAAGAATCAGAATGACAACAAGCCAAATATAAACTTTTCCCAATAATCAAATAATAACATTACTTTAAAAAATAATCTATCCACTCACTTCTTCACTCATTCACTCACACTTATGGATAGGTTACAGACCAAACACTGGTCTGAGACTACAGAGTTAAAAAAGAAAAATTCAAGGATGACAACCCAGTGAAAGAGTTATGACAGATGACTGCAGAGGGTTTTGTAGGAAAAGCAGAGTCACCTCTGCTTCCAAGAGGAGATATGGTTAATGTTGAATATTGATGTTGAAATATTTCTAGTCATCCAGACATCTCTGCGAACCATTAATTAGATTTAACTCAAAATACGTCAGAGCACGTTAAAGATTTCAATGTGTTGAAGATAAAAGCAAAAATGAACTCCCTATATTCTGTCTCTTCCTGTACTGCCTAAGTAGACTGTGAAATCGGTCACCTGGTCATATAAGGCAGATACGTAAGAATCATCTCATCCTAGGGCCTTCCTCTCCCTCCTCTGTGGTTATAATGGGTCCTGCTGACTTTACATCACAAATGGTTCTTGATTTCGCCCCCTCGTCTCCATTCCTACAATACTGTCCTGGTTCATGTCCTCAAAGTCTCCCACCTGGACTAACCACCAAATGCCTCGTCCGCCTTAAATTCGTACTCCCACTGCCACCGAGGACTGAAATCTTATCTGATCACAGCTCTGCATAAACCATTTCAAGGATGTCATTCTTCTTTGACCACTGAGTGTAGTCCAATCTTCTAAGCACCACATACAGGTCCCTCCAGTGGTCTCTGCCTGCCGCACAGCCTCATCTGTCACCACCCTCTGCTTTTCTCTTTATGCTACAGTGAATACAAAACTGGCTCATTTCCCCTGTGAATGGGGCTATCTATTCACAGCCTGTCCTCACCTCACTTCTCTACCATTCTTCCTATTCACCTAGTAACCACCACTCATTAAGATGCAGCCCAGTCTGACTGGTGTGAGGTGATACCTCATTGTAGTTTTGATTTGCATTTCTCTACAATAAATGCTGGAGAGGGTGTGGAGAAAAGGGAACCCTCATACACTGTTGGTGGGAATGTAAATTGATACAGCCACTATGGAGAACAGTATGGAGGTTCCTTCTAAAAATAGAACTACCATATGACCCAGTAATCCCACTACTGGGCATATCCCCTGAGAAAACCATAATTCAAAAAGTCATCTAACACAATGTTCATTGCAGATCTATTTACAATAGCCAGGACATGGAAGCAACCTAAGTGTCCATCAACAGATGAATGGATAAAAAAGATGTGGCACATATATACAATGGAATATTACTCAGCCATAAAAAGAAACGAAATTGAGTTATTTGTAGTGAGGTGGATGGACCTAGAGTCTGTCATACAGAGTGAAGTAAGTCAGAAAGAGCAAAACAAGTACCGTATGCTAACGCATATATATGGAATCTAAAAAAAAAAAGTGGTTCTGAAGAACCTAGAGGCAGGAGAGGAATAAAGACGCAGACGTAGAGAATGGACTTGAGGACACAGGGAGGGGAAGGGTAAGCTGGGACGAAGTGAGAGAGTGGCATGGACTTATATATACACTACCAAATTTAAAATAGATAGCTAGTGGGAAGCAGCCACATAGCACAGGGAGATCAGCTCAGTGCTCTGTGATCACCTAGAGGGGTGGGATAGGGAGGGTGGAGGGAGACGCAAGAGGGAGGAGATATGAGGATATATATATACATATATCTGATTCACTTTATTATACAGCAGAAACTAACACACCATTGTAAAGCAATTGTACTCCAATAAAGATGTTAAAAAAAAAAAAAGATGCAGCCCAGGAGTCAGCTGCTCCACAACTCCCCCCTGAACTATCTCTCCCCGCTTCCCCTTCCACATAATTAGTCTTTTTCCCATGTTCCGTAATTTTCCGAATGACTAGATTATTGCCTCTACTGCACGTATTTGTGTCTTTTCTTCCCCAACTAGAGAGTAAGCTCCCTGAGGGCAGGAACTACGTCTTATTCTTCACCATAGCAACTAATACAGTGTCTGGAATGAATAAATGAATGAATGAATGAATGAGTAAAGTGGAATCAATACATAAATGAACAACAGCAAAAACTGCGAAGGATTAAAACCAACAGGTCTGCTACTTACCCACAGGTGATTAAAGTGTAGTGGAAGAGAAAAGGCATATATTCTAATGGTTGACAAGGAACAACTTTTAAGAAAAGCATATAAATAATATAAATTGTGTGTGTATGTATGTGTGTGTGGTACGTATGTGGTACGTATGTATGTGTGTGTGTGTGCTGACGGGATTCACATTAAAGGCGTGGTTAGAACTGGATAAGGTTAATTAGCATACTTGAAAGGCTATTTCTCCCTCAGGAGAATAAAGCCTGTTTGCAATGATGTGCAACTGCAGATCCAGAAGCCCTGCATTTATAAACACGCAGCACATCTCCTCCAGCTCTGCTTGGCACGTGAGCTGTGAAACGGCACTTGACAGGCCAGGGAGCTCGACTAGTGCCCATGTTTCAAGTGAGTCAACTGGATTAGGAACACATTTTCACTCTCTTGGACTCACAGTTTCTCTTACAGAAATGCAAAAGAAAGTTACTGTAATGTTTGCTTTGTCTACTCTCTTCCTAATTCTCTCACTGGCTTGCACAGCACAATGCTCCTTCAATTTCTAGATCCAGGCCTGACTGCTCTTGGAGAAAGGCAGATATGCATCTTCACCGCTGCAAAGCTTGTTCTTATCTTTAAATTCAAGACAGGCAACATGGATTTCATCTGCTTGCGCACATTACCAGCTCATCCTCACTATTCCTGCATGTCTGCATTCTCCCACTTACTCACGCATGGCCCTCTGGCTCTGCTGTCCCTGTCAGCCCCCAGACCCTAAGAACTGTTCCCTTGGAAATGTTTCCAAGGTCTGTCCCTTAATCCAAACCCACGCTCCAGCATCTGAGTCCTGGTCTTGAACCCCTCAAGTCTGGACAATTCCAAGTCTCCTAACCAGTCTCTCTGTCTTCAGTCTCTTTTTCAGCCTATTCTGCTGGATTATTTTTCCAAATACACTACTCTGATCATATTTTCTTGCTTATAAAGCTTCCCTAACTCTTCCCTGCAAACTCTATGCATTCCTGACAGTCCAGTCCCTGCATGAGCTCACTCCAATCTTCTTTACAACCTTGTTTTTTATGTTCACCCACATCCCCGCCATTATCATCTAACTCGGTGATCTTTATTTACCATTTAACTTGTGCCGTCCCTATTTGAAGGCACTATTCTCAAATCCTCACAACAGCCTTATGATTTAGGCATGATTAGTACCACACTTTTACTCTAGCTGAGGCAAAGAGAGGTTAAGAAAGCGGCCCAAGGTCACACAGCAAATTAAGGGCAACCCTAAAGCCAGGCGGTCTGGCTCCAGAGTCTGTGCTCTTAAACACTATGCTATCGTCTACTCACTGTCCCCTGGACATGCCGTGACAGGCCCTGCTTCTATGAGGCACAGGCGATGAAATGTCCCTTTCTCCATGACTACTCATGGATTTCCCATTCTGTAAGGCTCATGGAAATTCCATCTTCTTCCCCAGTATTCCCTGATTACCCCAGTCAGAAGTGTTCTCTTGTCCCTCTTAACGTCTTTAACACCTCCACCTATGAAGTATATTTGCTATTTATCAATATCCTGTAATATTTTTCCTTCCTAAATCAATGATAAACTCTGTAAAATGACAGCTTCCTTCTATTAACTTCTTTCTACCCATTACCAGAAAACTGCCTTAAAAATAGAAGGCAGGGCTTCCCTGGTGGCGCAGTGGTTGAGAGTCCGCCTGCTGATGCAGGGGATGCGGGTTCGTGCCCCGGTCCGGGAAGATCCCACATGCTGCGGAGCGGCTGGGCCCGTGAGCCATGGCCGCTGAGCCTGCGCGTCCGGAGACTGTGCTCCGCAACGGGAGAGGCCGCAGCAGTGACAGGCCCGTGTACCGCAAAAAAAAAAAAAAAAAAAAAAAAAGGCGGCAAAAAATTAATATTTAATCAAGTAAATGAAAAAGGAAAGGTTCCGAATCACTTTCATTTTGCCTTTTTAAAGAACACAATTGAGATAGCTATTTTTAAAATACGGATTAGGTTCAGGATTTCAAACAGTGGGAAAGTTACCAATTGAAAAATCTGAAAATCAGACCTCAAAGAGAGTCAAACCCTTTCATCTACCATATGCCTTTATTTCATCACATCTATGCATAAGCCCTAAAGTACTGAGTCACTGAGACATTTATAGCAATAAAAGAGTGTAGTAATTCCCCATCAGTCATTGTAAAATGGGACAGAATCCATCTGGCCCATGCTTCAAGGAGAAGGTACATGGGAACTAACTTATTTAACACGAGAAGCCATTCTTAAACATGAAACATGTGACTGTGTCTTAAACACATATAAAGAGGCTCTGAGCTCACTGCTGTTCCTTCCTTGGGAAGAAAAGCCTTGCTTTTTGTTACTGCCCCATTTTAACCACTTTGGATAAGATAGAAATTCTCACACCTCCGTTTTGTTGCTGTGTTGCTGGTACACTGGTCCTCACACAAAGCTACACAAGCCTTGTTAATTTTTACCAAGCCCTGAACATTTCCAAGGAACAGTTATTTCCCTTATGAATAAAGTGCTGTTTCATTTCTTCAGACTGAATTTCTCACTAGTCTAGCACAGGAGTGGGCAACTTTTGAGCTGTCAAGTGCCCACTCCCTGGCCTCTGCTCCCTTGGCTTATTGGGGAGAGGGAGGTGTAAGAAGGTGAAGTTTTGGAAAAGGGGAAGCACCACAAAATAAGCCCAGCTTCCTTTATAATTCTGTATAAAACTGTACTACCAGCTTCCCTGGTGGTGCAGTGGTTGAGAGTCTGCCTGCCGATGCAGGGGACACGGGTTCGTGCCCCGGTCCGGGAGGATCCCACATGCCGTGGAGCGGCTGGGCCCGTGAGCCATGGCCGCTGAGCCTGCGCATCCGGAGCCTGTGCTCCGCAACGGGAGAGGCCACAACAGTGACAGGCCCGTGTACCGCAAAAAAACAAAACAAAACAAAAAAAAACTGCACTACCACACAGACAAAAACAGTCTTCCACAGGGAGTACAGAGACCAAAATATTTCAAATTTATTGAAACTGCCATAAAAATAAATTTTATGTAGAAAAAATATATACATCTCTTTAGAGACAGCAGTTTAAAGACCTCAATCTACTTATCTGTAATAAAACCAGATTTTTCTTTTAAGTTCTAATAGAGGTATTAAATGGGAGCATTGAATTAGCCCTATTTCATAATCTAGGAACCTAAGTCACAAAAATTTAAGTGACTTATTCAAACTGAATAATGAGTAAGTCAGTAAAGTGTCACAATGAGAACATGAAGCGGAGGTTAGTTCTTGACTCAAGTTTTCCTTTTTAATCTTAATCTTGAACATCTTCCATTAAATTAGGCTTCTTTCATGGCTGATCTCTATCCCAATGGAACCATGTTTAAAAGTTAATTTTTTTCTTTTGTATTAAATATATTTCAGCATCATAAAACTCATCGAGAAATTTAAAGCCAGTAGCTACTCTCCAAAGTAAGTGTTAGTGAGATATCTTTTATTAACTTTAGAATGATAATTTATGAGTCTTAAAGGTTTGGAATGACATACATTCATACTTATTCTAAGCTTTTGTTTTTAGCACTATGATAGTCAAACCTAAGATTACAAAGATTATCATTAAATAAGTTAATATAAATGAGTGGGAAACCTAGCAGCACACTAGAATACTTTCTCAGTATATAATATGTAAAGTTGTCAAATTAATCAAGTAAAATTTAACCAACGCACAATATGTTGAGTTGCTAGTTTTTAAAATATTTGTCATAGTGATATATCTGAGAATTCTAAGGGGCAATACTTTTTAAAAAAGCAAACAGACCACTGACTTATTAACCATGAAATTTAATTTACTACAAAGAAATAAGGTCATTTCTTTTGGACTATAGACTATAAATTGGTGATAAAGAATTTTAAAAAATTGAACCATGTGATATTCATTAATTTAGTAGAACACGTACCTCCTGATATTGGGGAAATTTTTGTGGTATATCACTTGGAAAGATAAAGTCAAAACTCTTTACTCTAGAAAGACCTTAATTGCATTTTTCCCCAAGTAGATGATTCAAGTTTGCATCATTTAGCAAATTAGTTAACACAAGTTTTAAGCAATCTTATCCTGAGGTTTAATTTTCTTTTCTAACCATTTTAAGGCCCTAACTATGTGATTTTCAAGTTTATCCAAGTAACTTCTCAGTAATGTGCCACATAAATATATTACTGGGGATTTGTAGAGTATTATGTTATAAAAGACTATGTAACATATAAGGAATTAGAAAGTATCTAATTATTTACTATGTGCTTCAAATATAGCTAAGCTCACTAAAAGGCTCTTGTTTATATATATGAAGTTTCCAGAGAGAAAACAAAGATTAAGACCATTAGAATTCTAGGTAGTACAATGTGTGAATTCTCTGAAAACAGATGTTTTCCAACTATATTAAGAATAAGGTGGGTTAGGGACTGCCCTGGCAGTCCAGTGGTTAAGACTCCGCGCTTCCACTGCAGGGAGCATGGGTTCACTCCCTGGTCAGGGAACTAAGATTCCCGTATGCTGCAAAATAAATAAATAAATAAATAAATAAATAGGTGTTAAGATAAGAATAAGGTGGGTTATATGATATTTTTTCAAAAACAGCTGTTAACTCTAAACCAATATTGTTAAAAAAAAAAAAGAGTAGTGAAGATTATAATGTATATTTAAATATCTGGCCAGGCTGTACCTGAACAGGCATGAAATTCATCAGTTAACTCTCTGGTTCAAGTCAAATCATTCAACTACCAGTAAAATATTCTTATTACTGGCATATATTAGGTGAAAAAACACTACGTTACATCAAACCTTACTTGGAAACTTAACGTAAGTCAAATGGGGCTGGGGGATGATATCCCCCTAAACAAACAGATGTCGCTAAGCGTCTTCCAAGGAAGGTTACTCTTACTAGATGTAGTGCTTTTGAATTGCTGAACATATCATTCAGTAGGAGAGCAAGTTGGTGTTGAAAGATGAACTGCCCACGACAACATGAGAAATACATAACCTGATGACTTCTTACAACGTCCAGAGTACGTCCCAGTTCAAGCCATCATTACCTCTTGCTTGGATAACTTATTGCAGTGACTGCCTAAAGATCCTGCTCTACCCTTCCAAGGACACAGAGGCCAGGAAAGACTAAATCAGGTCACGCTGCTCCTCTGCTAAAAACCCTCCAACAACTCCCTTCTAAGTTAGAACTAAAACCAGAGGTCCTATAGAATCTGACTCCTGCGACCTTTCTGGCCTGATCTGCCACTTTTCCTTTGCTCACGAGCTACAGGGCACACTGTCTTCCTTACTATTTCTCTAAATGGCCAGTATGCTTCTAATTCAGGGCCTTTGTAGTTTCTAGTCCCTCTGCCTGGAAATCTTTTCCCCAGCTGCTTGCATGGCTTGCTCCCTCATTTCTTTCCTGTTCTCTGCTCAGAGGCCCTTTTACCAATGTGGCTTTCTCTCATCACCCTACATAAAACAGCAACCATCTCTCTCCAAACCAGCATTCTCTATACTCCTTAACTGGTTTATCATCCCCATCTAACGTATTTTATATTCTTCTTATTGCTTTTTATCTCTCTCTCCACACCTTGAGGCCAGGGACACTGTCTGTTTCGTTCCTTGCTGTATCTCTGGCACCTAGAACAGTCCCCAGCACGTTGCTTAACAAATCTCTGTGTAGAGAATGAATGACTCTGGCACCAAAATTATTGTCTTCCCACTGAAAGGAACCAGACTCCTTAGAGAAACTGCTGATTCTAGGATTGGGACAAACAATGAACATGGAAAGTCCAGAATATCTTGTTGAAGTAGAAAGCAAGAACGCTATCAAAGAACTAGAGTTATATCAAATGGACTTAAAGAAGCAGATGAGACAGCCTGAACATTAATAATAATAATAACTACAAAGGATTGAAATACTTCAAATAAGTTAACATGAACTCACAATGATCCTGGAATTTAAAAAAACCACATTGATCATCTTTAGAGGATGCTACGGAAACAATTCATTATTTTAAAAACCCGTAAAATTTAATAAAGAGGAAAAAAATCAAGCTTTACAACGTATCACCTGATAACCAATCATGTTTCGACTATATTCGCTCACTCCCCTGCCATCTCTGAACTGTCCTGAAGCAAATTCAAGATTTATCATTTAATCCATAATATTTCAACATCATTTCTAAGAGTACTCTTTTTAAAAAATCTACCCATAATACCATTATCACACCTAAAATAAAACAAAAATCTCCTTATCATCATCAAATAACCAATTTTCCAATTTACTTCTGATTAACCTCTGTATTAGTTTTCTCTCGCTGCTGTAACAAATTACTAAAACCGCATCGACTTAAAAACAGCACAAGTGTATTATTTTACAGTTCTCCTACACTGGTATTACCGGGCCAAAGTCAAGGCGTTGGCAGGGCTGAGTTTCTTCCTGAAAGCTCTAGGGAAAATCCATTTCCTTGCTTTTTTCCAGCTTCTAGAGCTGCCCAAATTCCATGGTTCATCCACCATCTCAAAGCCAGCAGTTTGAGTCCTTCTCACGCTACAGCACCCTAACCCTCTCTTTGCTTCCCTCTTCCAGTTTTAAAGGCCCTCGTGATTACAATGGGCCCACCAGGATAATATCCCTATTTTAAGGTCAGGTGATAAACAATCGTAATTCCATCTGCATCCCTGATTCCCCTTCAACATGCAATATAACATATTCACAGGCTCTGGATATTAGGACATGGACATCTTTGGGGGGGCATTATTCGGCTTACCACACACACCCCAACACAATATCAATCAGGATCCAAATAAGGAAGGTCCATATACTACATTTGGTGTATGTCTCCTAAATCTTTTAGTCTGTAATCCTTTCCATCTCCCCACTCCTTGCAATATACATGTAGAAGAAACTAAGTCTCTAGTTACACGTTTATGTGTGTATTTGAACTTTTTTTATAGTAAAAAGTTAAAAAAAATTTTATTCATATTAAACTGAATTGTTTCATCTTTACAACAACAATATAAGGTAATATTATTACTATTTGATGGGTCAGGAATACAAAGCTCAGAAAGGATAAGTGATTTGCCCAAAGACATGTACAGCAATAAAATGAAGCAAATATTTTTTGAATAACTACTATATACCAAATAATGCGCTAGGCTTAACTGCTGCAAATAAGACAGATAGGATTTCTGCCCTCATGGAGTTTAAAGAAGGTTACAGACCAGTAATTAGTCAATTATGTTATAGTGGAGTTAATGCTAGGATGATGGAAAGATAATCAGTTTAATTACAGATATCCATTCAGTCAAGTGTATACCTGCAGTCTACGGTGTGGCAGGTACTATGTTATACGCAGGTACCCAGTAGAGTAGGTGTACATGTTTCGTCCTTTCCCTCATAGAGCTCAAGCCTTTTTTTTTTTTTTGAGTTGGAGGTGCTCGTGGTTCATCTAAGTATAGACAGTCTACTGAATATATGAACTCAGGAAAAAGATCTGAGCTAGAAGAATGATTCAAGAGTTATCAGCACATTGATGACAACTGAGGCTGTGGGAATAAATGACATTGTTCAGGGAAAGAGTGGCATGAAATAGAAAAGCTCCTAAGGTACAAGACAAATGACAGAAATACTTTGGGAACAGAGAAAGAGGTAGGAGAAAAACCAGGAGAGTGCATCATGGAAGCCAAAGAAGCAGAGTAGAGAACATGGGATCCAAAACTAATTCTATCTGACTCCAAAGCCTATGTCCGTAAGCACTCGTTCACCAAATATTTATTATGTGCTTACTGTGTGCCAAGCTCTTTGCCAGGCACTACCTTGACCCAAGAAAATATGAAGGCAGATCTTCTTGACTGTGATCTAAACGTGGAAGTACTAACTTCTAGACCAGTTTAGAAGGAGGGGATAATGATAATGATGATTATCTTCTGCTATTTTAATTTTCTTAATAAGGCTGCTATGGTAAACTTAGGAATAATGTATGAAAGCATTATTTTTTTATTTGCCCTGGTATGCCTAACATCTTAGATTATCACTTTTAAGTCCTTCATGTACCTGTAAAAGATAAGTTTATGGGCTTCCCTGGTGGCGCAGTGGTTGAGAGTCTGCCTGCCGATGCCGGGGACTGATTCTGATCCCACATGCTACGGAGTGGCTGGGCCCATGAGCCACGGCCACTGAGCCTGCGCGTCTGGAGCCTGTGCTCCGCAATGGGAGAGGCCACAACAGTGAGAGGCCTGCATACCGCAAAAAAAAAAAAGAGATAAGTTTATTACAGAGATCTAACTTTCTTTTCCTCGACCTGGCTGTCCATCCTTTTCAGCCATTATAATTAATGGCTTCAAAGTTCTTAAAATATAACATATGGCTATAAAGCTAATTCTTTATGTTTTGAGAAACATTTCAGAGAATTTATGTAAACTGCTTCAGAAAGGGAAATATAATTATAGATGTAATGCTTTTGCTAAAGACAAAGAGGCCTGTAGCATTAAATGTTGAATCCATTTTTGTTGTACAAACTATATGGATGTAAATATTTCAACTACTATATTTGAATTAAGAGAAAGCAACAGAGAAAGTTATAGCAGTAAATCTATGGATAACCATCAAATATGTTTTAAGAACGCTGTAATATTTCATTCTCATTAAGTCAGAAATAAGGCTGAAATTAAGAATCGTAACATTCTCCCTCAAAAGAAAAAGGACAGATGTTTACAGCCTGGACCGAGAAGTCATATGTGAGGTTTTATGGTGTGAAAAACAACTGGCTCTACCAAAAGGCACATTCCTGTTATAAACACTGAGGCTAATGGTGTCCGCATATAAATAACTGGGCTACATCACAGTGACACTCTGGCACTCTTGGGGAGATACAACATTATAATTCAACATCTCAGAGAATATGTTCACGAAGGTATGGTAGAAATTTTACACATACTAAACTGGGTAGCGGTGATGGCAACACACTTGCATATTATCACGGGCAGCAAGCGCGTTCTTCTCTGTCCTGTCCCCAGCCGCCTCAAATAGATGGTGGCCATGAGAAGCGTAGAATCTGTGCGTTTTGTCTGTCAAGCCCCTTATGTTGAAAGCATAAACAACAGTCTACTCTTCGTAATCCAGGCATGAAATCATATCCAGTAGAAACAGAAAAGGTTTAATGTTGAGCCAAGATCTAGGATCAGAGGAAAATACATTCTAGAGAGGTTTGTACAACTTTTGTTAAGTGGAATCAAAAAAATTTTTAATTCAATGATTAAAAGCAAAATTGGACAGATTAAACTATTATCATTTCCCTAAGCAGTGGAGAATGCTGGTATGTACACCATAAAGAATTGGAACAGGTGCACCCAAGCCTCAAAGTATCGAATATTTCCGCAACTTCAGGAGGTTTGTTTCTTCCATTAGCAACCAGCCTTTCAACTCTTAAGAACGCAGATTAAACTGGATCTCGGGTGTCTTAATTAAAGTGAGTGTGGGGACTTGGATTAGGTTTTCTCTGCTTTTTCAATTTTTTGCTTCACACATCATTAAAATTCGGGATACAGAAACTTGCCTTTATCACCCTACTAACTAATTTAACTAACTACTTACATAGAAAACTTCCATTTGGTCAGAGTTACAACTAAAAGAAACCCAGTCCGTACCTTGTAAATAAAGATAACAGATCTTAAAAAAATATCTGTTTTTGCCAACATTCTATTAAAAACCAACAAATTATTTATCACTTACAGAGTTTTCTAAATCATCTCAGTACCACTGTTCCAATTTCGAATTTTATAATGGGAAGACAAGACCATGCTCTAATCATGGGCACTCAATGTGCTTCATGCTGAGAGAGAGGCATGGGGGAGGGAGAGAGAGGGAGGGGAGGGGGGAAATAAAGACAACGAAACAAAATCAGATAAAATAGTTAAAAAACCCACAAATCTGAGACGCGATTCATGACCTCAGGCGTACTAGAGAGGATCACTGGTAAACTCATACAGACTGTGTAAGCTAAGAATTTATTTAAAATACTAAATTTGTAGAATTTTACTCATATTTGAATGAGAAAACCATAAGGACATATATTAAAATTATTTATACTCACATTATATCTAGAGTTCTCACATATTTTATTGCCAAAGTAACATGAAATCCAAATGGGCTTGGCTTTTTACCATTTTCCCACCAATTTTCACCTATTTATTTAAGTGAGAAAGCAACCTAGTCTTAGAAATAAAGGAGAAAGTGACCTCAGACTTGAGTGCTCATATAAATAGGATTCTTTTAAGGTAGGCAAAACAACTGAAGCAGAAAGGGAAAGAAAATTTTAGAAGAGCTCCCCATGTCAAACAATACCAAACATGTCTCTAATGATGAATACAAGTTACTGGAAAATGTAAAACCTGGGATACTCCTTACGTTTCTATTACTACTATTAATTCTCTAAGGTATCTTTCTCAATTAAAGTCATTAGATCTCTAAAATAAACAAAATTATATTATCATTATCCAAAGTTACGCTTGAATTTCATATCTTTTAAAAGCAGAGAACATGCTCAGCTATTTTATGCTGGAGGGAGCAGTATCTTTAGCATAATGACTGACATTAAGAGACGCTTGGGCTCCTCGTTCTTCTAATTTCTAGTGTGAACTTCGAAGTTCCATCATTTGGGGACTTAGTTTCCTCATCTGTAAAACAGCAAAAATAATAACTACCTCAAAATGTGAGAGGGTTAAATAAGGTACTATAAGTGTTTACTTATAGTTCCTTGAATGTGTAAGAAATGCTTCATAAATGTCAATTATTTTATACTCTGACATAAGATCTTAACATGGTTAAAAGAAATAAAGTATCCACTCATTCAAGAGCTACCTAGTGAGCACATTCAACGTTTTAGATCTAGGAACTCTTCTGGTAGGAAAGATACACCCAAGAATAAGATACCTGCCCCCAAAGAATTTATCTTCTTATGGGTGATGTTCACAACCAAAGTGAACAGAGTGCTTTAGGATTAGTGCCTGTCAAGACTGCTCATGACCCCCAATAAAGTGTGCATCTACTATGCAGAATTAGCAAGCATAGTTTTACTTATTCCTGTGGTTTAAACCTAGGGTTGGTAATTTTTTTTCTGTAAATGGCTAGAGAGTAAATATATTAGGCTTTGTGGGCCATATGGTTTATGTTGCAACTACTCAACTCTGCCACTGGAGCACCAAAGGAGCCACAGACAACACGTAAATGAATGAGCATGTCTGTGCTCTAATACAACTTTATTTACAAAGACAGGTGTGTAATAATAAGAAGTAATAATTCTTTCTTTAAAAATTTTATCAAAGTAGAGCTGATTTACAATGTTGTTAATTTCTGCAAAGTGACTCAGTTATGCATATATATTCTTTTTCATATTCTTTTCCATTATGGTTTATCACAGGGTATTGAACATAGTTCCCTGTGCTATACAGTAGGACCTTGCTGTTTATCCAACCTATATGTAATAGTTTGCATCTGCTAATCCCAAACTCCCAATCCTTTCCTCCCCCCACGCCCCCTCCCCCTTGGCAACCACAAGTCTGTTCTCTATGTCTGTGAGACTATTTCTGTTCCCTAGATATGTTCATTTGTGTCATATTTTAGATTCCACATATAAGTGATATCATATGGCATTTGTCTTTCTCTCTTCTGACTTAAGGAAGTAATAATTCTTTATGAAAAGCACATGTGAATAAATCCAGGTATCTTCCCTTACAAAAGATTTAATATTTTAATCTCAGGATGAGACGAAAATGGGGAGAAAAGAAGAGCTTTCAACACAGAGCACTTGCATCAGAGCTGGGAAGGTTCCAACATGGGAAAAAATACCAATAAGAGGACATTTAAAAGAAAAAAAAAAAAGAGGGCAGTTAATGGCTGCTACTTTTATTTTTTCCTATGTCAGGGCCATAATTCTAAACAAAAATATATTTGTTACATAAAGAGATAGAACATATTTATATGCTTCACACCATGGTTTTGACAATGGACAGCTCCAGTCAGGCCTTTACGGCAAGTGGACTGTTTAGTTTAATGATGTCAAAATGCAGGGGAGCAGATGGCAATAAAACATTATTAGAAGAGATGAAACATACGCAACTGGTAGCAGTTTACTTATTCATATCAAAATTTAAAAATGGAACCAATAAATCTATCCATCTTAGCTAAGCAAATCTAGTTATCTTGATTTATTACTGCAGACTAAAGCCTACAATGAAATTTGGGATGGTTGTAGAAACAGTAATTTCCTTTCTCACCCCTATCTTCTTTAGGTTTCAAATAAAATATAGAATTTATATCCACTTATAACTGAGATGCACATCACTCAGTCTTTGATCTAATCAGATCTCACAAATACATTCGAGTCTTCCTTGAAAAAAACAAAGAATACATCAGATCTCCCCAAAGCTCTGTCCATAGTGAATAAAGAAGCTTTTGCTTGTTGCTAAAATGTAGCATACACCAGAGGCAGGGTATGATAAAGGGTCATATTAACTAGAATCTTAGCTAAATTTTTAAAATGTAATTGAGATGCAATGAAAATGTTACTTGAAACAGATCTTAGTAATTGCTAGTTACCTAGTTTATCCGCCCTATGCAATCTTTTCTAGACTATCCCAAAGAGAGTTAGTTCTCCCTAAGTATATTCACTGATTTTATCCTGTCATACAGAAAACTGCACTATTTAGTCAAAATAACTGGGTTCAAATCACGATAGGACTCTGAACAATTCTTTTGACATTCCTCAGACTCTGCCACCTCATTGGGAAAATGATGCCCATTTAAAATTTTAATGACATTCTCTTACTGTACACTCTGAATAAAAAGATACTTTTAAAAGCTGAAAGTATTACAAAAACATAATTTTTTTTACTACTAATAAATGATACCCACCATTTTACTGTTAAAAGAGGATATCTGTTCCCTTCGAGTCTACCAACTACAGTCTTGAGTTCCAAACGGCCAAATGATGAGTACTCCACAAAGACAGGATGCAACAGAAACTAAAATTAACTAAATATTCATTTTGAAAGCAAGTTTGTGCCTTTTTCCCTTTTTCATTTGACCAAAATGAATTTACTGTGTTACTAAAAGATCTTCCAATGATCCCAACTTTTCTATTTATAGCTTACTTGCATTGTGCTTCTTCAAAACATAATTCATATTTTAAAAAAGAATCACCAATTTTTACAAGTCTCACTGTCAATTATGAGCCATTGTCTTCACTACGTATATTAAAATTGCTCCATAAAGAAAAAAGCAATTCACTAATAAAAAGCCTATATACATATTACAGGTATCCCCGGCACTGTCCTAAAATGCTATAAGAACTGCTAATGAGAACAGAAAAAGGAAAAATTTCAGCACAGCTAGACAACACTAACTACTGTGAAAGAAAACATAACAAAGTTTTTCATTTTCAATGGCCCTATGAAATAAGGTCACACTGCTTTCTATAGAAAATGGTGATTAAAGTATTAGCCAAGACTATATAGCTCCATGATTTTCTGAGTAAGAAATTACAAGTTATTTATTAAAAACTTATCATAATGTTAACACATTGAAGTATTATTACAAATGCTCTCAAAATCAACATATTTTGAAAGTGGGAAAGAAGGAAAAAGCCTGTAATTAATGAAAAAAAACCCTGAAAGCCTATTTACGGACTTAAAGCTTTCCGAACTACATACAAATAACAACATGAGTATTTAATTTTTGATCAGTGAGATTTTACAGAATTTTTCTTCTTTTGTCTTGGAAGAAACCTCTTTTCCATCTCATAATGTTTATTTCCATGACAACGTGTAGTATAATACGTGTGCTTCCTGAAAAGGTAAGCAATTCGGTGAGGATCATGCCAAAGCTACCAGTCTCATATCTGCCACTATAAAGAACTGAAAGAGTCAACATTTACAAAATGCTGACTTAGGGGAAATCAATGCACTCACCTGAGGAAATGCTGCAAAAACAGGCTATGTTATAAAAGTAAACTTTAAGTTATTTCTCAAGTACAATACAAAATGCAATCTACTCAGATTTATATTTTGTAACTACACACATTACATAAACAAAGCTGTATTCAACCAAATTTTTGTGCCATAGTCTGACTTAGAACAAAGTATAGTTTCTTCCAGCCAAGTACAATCCTCTACCAGGTTTTAACAGAGGATACGTGAATACTCCATAAGGGATAAAGTTCCCTAGGGAAGCAATGGTTAGAACTTGCCTCCCCGGCAGATTTAAGTGTAAGTACTTTGCATTCTCTTGGAATTCTCTCGGTTCGCACCGGGTAACGTTCATTATTATTACCCCTATACTGGATAACCTCAACAACCTCTCAATATTCTGCAGGACTCCAGTCTTAATCTCTACAGTGAAGTCATCATAATCTTTTAAACACATTAACACTATCATGATCTCTTAATCATGCAAATCTGACTGTGTCACTTTCCAACTTAGGAATCTTTCGGCATCAATCCACACTCTCTTACTTTCAAAGCCCCTTCTGACCAGCCCCACTAACCCATCCAGCTTTCTTTCCAGCCACTGGAATACATCCATCCTGGATATATTGAACTACTTGCCCTTCCACCAAGAAGGCAGGTTCTCTGACAGCTTTTGCATGTGTTGTTCTCTCTCCATCTTGGCCTCTTCCGAAAAATACTCAAGGAACACTGACTTCGTACAATTTTACTTTAGGCACAAACATGAACACTGTGTTCTTGCGTAAAATACGACTCCACTATAAACAAATACTTACTACACCTCGAGACTGTATCACTGCAACATCACTGGCCTCTTTCTCCCCCTTCCATTGATCCAGACCTCCACGCCTCTGGACCTTGTGATCGGATTTAACTCTTTGTATTTACCTTGAGGTTTTTTTTTTTTTTTTTAAATTGATTTCTGTTACTGGCGTTTTGCATCCAAGTTAATTTGTCCATAGTGACAAGGCGGGTGAATATCCCTAATATTTCCTCTGCATTCCACTGCTTGGTTCCTTATATGCCATTAAGTTTCCAAATTTTCTGAGAAAAAAATTCCTGTGATACAGCTTCGGACCTATTACTAATTTTTTTTAATTACCGGAAAATAAAAATAAGAGTACTAGTTACAGTATTGCTAATGTTCACAACTTTTAAGGTTTCTGGGAGTTTAATGCTTCAAGGACAGGGGAGTCCCCTTCTCCTTTACCAATGTGTATAGTTCTTAACGGCAGCCATTGGCAGACAGCACGTCCACCTTTGTTCAAGAACTGTTGCGGGAATTTCAGGTCTGATAGGAGGAAAGAACAAAGCCTGGGGAATTCCTCGAATCATGTGAAGATGTCCAAAATAAGACAAACTAACCTATCCAGCCACTCACTCGCTCACTCACTGACATTTACTGAGGGCCTCTAAACATGCCAGCTATCGGGTAAGCGCCATAAAGATTAGTAAGACTTGGTCCCTGTCCTTACGGGGGTCTAAAAACAGTGGCAAAATACACATACGTAAACGACCAAAATGAACATGATGAACGTTATAACAAAGCAATCATCAAATTTCTGTAGGAACACAGAGGAAGAACAGAACTATGAAGGCTCAAGCAAGGTTCACAAAGGACGTGACATCTGGGCTTGAAGAGGGAAGAGAAAATTTCAGGGGTGGAAGGGTGGGAAAGCATTTCAAATAAAAGGAGCCTCTTGTACAAAGCTCAGAGGTGTGTGCCTGAGGAACGGTATGAACTCATGAGCCTGAGTGTGGCTGGGCTGGAGGGACCATGAGGAACGACACGACGACGCGTGGCTGGGGGAGAGGCTGGCACGAGGATGTGAGGGGACGGAAAGCCCTGTTAAGAAGCCAAACATTTAAAATGTGGGCGGCAGAGCGCCCAAAACATTTTCAAGCAGGGAAGTCACATGAGGAGAACTGTTTTATTGGCTGGTAACAGTGTAAGTTATTAATACTATCATTAAAAGGAATAAAGGGCTAGAAACTCAACCTTTCTTGAGTACCCTCTATGGACAAAGCACTTCAATATATTTATATCATTTGAGCTTCCCAACAATGCTCTAGTGGACCTTCTGGACACTTACTTTAATAGATCAAGAAATCGAAGGCTCAGAATCCTCCATCTGGGGAACACTTCTGGCTTTCTGAAATTCCTACCCCAGAGGGCAGGGGTACCTATTCTTTAGGCCCCTCCAATCAACAAACTGTGATGAACAATGGGCCTGGAGGAGCTTCAAGACGGCAGAAGGGTAAGACGCAGAGATCACCTTCCTCCCCACAGATACATCAGAAATACATCTACACGTGGAACAACTCCTACAGAACACCTACTGAACGCCGGCAGAAGACCTCAGACCTCCCAAAAGGCAAGAAACTCCCCGCGTACCTGGGTAGGGCAAAAGAAAAAAGAAAAAACAGAGACCAAAGGATAGGGACAGGACCTGCACCACTGGGAGGGAGCTGTGAAGGAGGAAAAGTTTCCACACACTACGAAGCCCCTTCGCGGGCGGAGACTGCGGGAGGCGGAGGGGGGAGCTTCGGTGCCGCGGAGGAGAGCGCAGCAACAGGGGTGCGGAGGGCAAAGCGGGGAGATTCCCGCACAGAGGATCAGGGCCGACCGGCACTCACCAGCCCCAGAGGCTTGTCTGCTCACCGGCCAGGCGGGCGGGGCTGGGAGCTGAGGCTCGGGCTTCGGTGGGAGCGCAGGGAGAGGACTGGGGTTGGCAGCGTGAACACAGCCTGCAGGGGGTTACTGCGCCACGGCTAGCCGGGAGGGAGTCCGGGGAAAAGTCTGGACCTGCCGAAAAGGCAAGAGACTTTTTCTTACCTCTTTGTTTCCTGGTGCGCGAGGAGAGGGGATTAAGAGCGCTGCTTAAAGGAGCTCCAGAGACAGGCGCGAGCCGCAGCTAAAAGCGCGGACCCCAGAGACGGGCCTGAGACGCCAAGGCTGCTGCTGCCACCACCAAGCCTGTGTGCGAGCACAGGTCACTATCCCCAACTCCCCTCCTGGGAGCCTGTGCAGCCCGCCACTGCCAGGGTCCCGGGATCCACGGACAACTTCCCCGGGAGAACGCACGGCGCGCCTCCGGCTGGTGCAACATTACACTGGCCTCTGCTGCCGCAAGCTCGCCCAGCATCCGTACCCCTCCCTCCTCCCAGCCTGAGTGAGCCAGAGCCCCCGAATCAGCTGCTCCTTTAACCCCATCCTGTCTGAGCGAAGAACAAGACGCCCTCAGGTGACCTACATGCATTGGGTCCAAATCCAAAGCTGAACCCCGGGAGCTGTGCGAACAAAGAAGAGAACGGGAAATCTCTCCCAGCAGCCTCAGAAGCAGTGGATTAAACCTACACAATCAACATGATGTACCCTGCATCTGTGGAATACCTGAATAGACAACGAATCATCCCAAATTGAGGAGATGGACTTTGGGAGCAATGATATATATATATATATATATTTTTCCCCTTTTTCTCTTTTTGTCAGTGTGTATGCTTCTGTGTGTGATTTTGTCTGTATAGCTTTGCTTTTACCACAAAAGAGTTGTGGTAAAAGAGTTCTGTCTGGTTTTTTTGTTTCTTGTTTTTTTTTTAAGTAGATGTTGGGGGTAGGAGTTTATTAATTAATTTATTTATTTTTGGCTGTGTTGGGTCTTCGTTTCTGTGCGAGGGCTTTCTCTAGTTGTGGCAAGTGGGGGCCACTCTTCATCGCGGCGCGCGGGCCTCTCACTATCGCGGCCTCTCTTGCTGCGGAGCACAGGCTCCAGACGCGCAGGCTCAGTAGTTGTGGCTCAGGGGCCTAGTTGCTCTGCGGCACGTGGGATCCTCCCAGACCAGGGCTCGAACCCGTGTCCCCTGCATTAGCAGGCAGACTCTCAACCACTGCGCCACCAGGGAAGCCCTGTTTTTTTTTTTTTAGTATAGTTTTTAGCATTTGTTATCATTGGTGGATTTGATTTTTGGTTTGGTTGCTCTGTTCTTTCTTTCTTTTTTTTTTTAATTACTTCAATCCTTCCTTCCTTCCTTCCTTCCTTCCTCCCTTCCTTTTTCTTTCTCCCTTTTATTCTGAGCCGTCTTGGTGCTCTGGCTGGGCATCAGGGCTGTGCCTCTGAGGTAGAAGAGCCAAGTTCAGGACATTCGTCCACCAGAGACCTCCCAGCTCCACGTAATATCAAATGGCGAAAATCACCCAGAGATCTCCATCTCAATGCCAAGACCCAGCTCCACTCAACGACCAGCAAGTTACAGTGCTGGACACCCTATGCCAAACAACTAGCAAGACAGGAACAAAACCCCACCCATTAGCAGAGAAGATGCTTAAAATCATAAGGTCACAGACACCCAAAAACACACCACCAGACGTGGACCTGCCCACCAGAAAGACAAGATCCACCACATCCACCAGAACACAGGCACTAGTCCCCTCCACCAGGAAGCCTACACAACCCACTGAACCAACCTTAGCCACTGGGGGCAGACACCAAGAACAATGGGAACTATGAACCTGAAGCCTGCAAAAAGGAGACCCCAAACATGGCAAGTTAAGCAAAATGAGAAGACAGAGAAACACACAAGAGATGAAGGAGCAAGGTAGAAACCCACCAGACCAAAGAAATGAAGAGGAAATAGGCAGTCTACCTGAAAAAGAAATCAGAGTAATGACAGTAAAGATTATCCAAAATCTTGGAAATAGAATGGAGAAAATACAAGAAACATTTAACAAGGAACTAGAGGAACTAAAGAGAAAACAAACAATGACAAACAACACAATAAATGAAATTTTAAAACTCCAGAAGGAATCAATAGCAGAATAACTGAGGCAGAAGAACGGATAAGTGACCTAGAAGATAAAAGAGTGGAAATAACGACTGCAGAGTAGAATAAAGAAAAAAGAATGAAAAGAATTGAGGACAGTCTCAGAGACCTCTGGGACAACATTAAACACACCAACATTCGAATTATTGGGGTCCCAGAAGAAGAAGAGAAAAAGAAAGGGACTGAGAAAATATTTGAAGAGATTATAGTTGAAAACTTCCCTAATATGGAAAAGGAAATAGTCAAGTGCAGAGAGTACCATACAGGATAAATCCAAGGAGAAACACACCAAGACACATATTAATCAAACTATCAAAAATTAAATACAAAGAAAAAATATTAAAAGCAGCAAGGGAAAAACAACAAATAACATACAAGGGAATCCCCATAAGGGTAACAACTGATCTTTCAGCAGAAAATCTTCAAGCCAGAAGGGAGTGGCAGGACATATTTAACGTGATGAAAGGGAAAAACCTACAACCAAGATTATTCAACCAAGCATTTCATTCAGATTTGAGGGAGAAATTAAAACCTTTACAGACAAGCAAGAGCTAGGAGAATTCAGAACCACCAAACCAGCTTTACAACAAATGCTAAAGGAACTTCTCTAGGTAGGAAACACAAAAGAAGGAAAAGACCAACAATAACAAACCCAAAACAATTAAGAAAATGGTAATAGGAACATACATATCCATAATTACCTTAAATGTAAATGCTCCAACCAAAAGACACAGACTGGCTGAATGGATACAAAAACAAAACCCATATATATGCTGTCTACAAGAGACCCACTTCAGACCTAGGGAGACATACAGACTGAAAGTGAGGGGAGGAAAAAGATATTCCGTTCAAATGGAAATCAAAAGAAAGCTGGAGTAGCAATTCTCTATCAGACAAAATAGACTTTAAAACAAAGACTATTATAAGAGACAAAGAAGGACACCCCATAATTATCAAGGGATCAATCCAAGAAGATATAACAATTGTAAATATTTATACACCCAACATATGAGCACCTCAATACATAAGGCAAACGTTAACAGCCATAAAAGGGGAAATCGACAGTAATGCAATCATAGTAGGGGACGTTAACACCCCACTTTCAGCAATGGACAAATCATCCAAAATGAAAATAAATGGAAACACAAGCTTTAAATGACACATTAAACAAGATGGACTTAATTGATATTAATAGGACATTCCATCCAAAAACAACAGAATACACCTTCTTCTCAAGTGATCATGGAACATTCTCCAGGATAGATCATATCTTGGGTCACAAATCAAGCCTTGGTAAATTTAAGAAAATTGTAATTGTATCAAGTATCTTTTCCGACCACAACACTATGAGACTAGATATCAATTACAGGAAAAAAATCTGTAAAAAATACAAACACATGGAGGCTAAACAATACACTACTTAATAACCAAGAGATCACTGAGGAAATCAAAAAATACTTAGAAACAAATGACAATGAAAACACAATGACCCAAAACCTATGGGATGCAGCAAAAGCAGTTCTAAGAGGGAAGTTTATAGCAATACAATCCTACCTTAAGAAACAAGAAACATCTCAAATAAACAACCTAACCTTACACCTAAAGCAATTAGAGAAAGAACAAAATAACCCCAAAGTTAGCAGAAGGAAAGAAATCATAAAGATCAGATCAGAAATAAATAAAAAAGAAATGAAGGAAACAATAGCAAAGATCTATAAAACTAAAAGCTGGTTCTTTGAGAAGATAAACAAAATTGATAAACCATTAGCCAGACTCATCAAGAAAAAAGGGAGAAGACTCAAATCAATAGAATTAGAAATGAAAAAGGAGAAGTAACAAGTGACACTGCAGAAATACAAAGGATCATGAGAGATTACCACAAGCAACTATATACCAATAAAATGGACAAGCTGGAAGAAATGGACAAATTTTTAGAAAAGCACAACCTCCGAGACTGATCCAGGAAGAAATACAAAATATAAACAGACCAATCACAAGCACTGAAATTGAAACTGATTAAAAATCATCCAACAGGGCTTCCCTGGTGGTGCAGTGGTTGAGAATCCGCCTGCCGATGCAGGGGACACGGGTTCGTGCCCCGGTCTGGGAAGATCCCACATGCCGCAGAGCGGCTAGGCCCCTGAGTCACAATTACTGAACCTGCACGTCTGGAGCCTGTGCTCCACAATGAGAGGCTGCGATAGTGAGAGGTCCGTGCACCGCGATGAAGAGTGGCCCCCACTTGCTGCAACTAGAGAAAGCCCTCTCACAGAAACGAAGACCCAACACAGCCATAAATAAATTAAAATTTTTTAAAAAATTAAAAAAAAATTACCCAACAAACAAAACCCCAGGACCAGATGGCTTCACAGGCTAATTCTATCAAACATTTAGAGAAGAGCTAACACCTATCCTTCTCAAACTCTTCCAAAATATAGCAGAGGAAGGAACACTCCCAAACTCATTCTACACGGCCACCATCACCCTGATACCAAAACCAGACAAAGATATCACAAAGAAAGAAAACTACAGGCCAATATCACTGATGAACACAGATGCAAAAATCCTCAACAAAATACTAGCAAACAGAATCCAACAGCACATTAAAAGGATCATACACCATGATCAAGTGGGGTTTATCCCAGGAATGCAAGGATTCTTCAATATACGCAAATCAATCAATGTGATAAACCATATTAACAAATTGAAGGAGAAAAGCCGTATGATCAACTCAATAGATGCAGCAAGAGCTCCTGACAAAATTCAACACCCATTTATGATAAAAACCCTCCAGAAAGTAGGCATAGAGTGAACTTACCTCAACATAATAAAGGCCATATATGACAAATCCACAGCCAACATCGTCCTCAATGGTGAAAAACTGAAAGCATTTCCACTAAGATCAGGAACAGGACAAGGTTGCCCACTCTCATCACTATTATTCAGCATTGTTTTGGAAGTTTTAGCCACATCAAAGAGAAGAAAAAGAAAGAAATGGAATCCAAATAAGAAAAGAAGAAGTAAAGCTGTCACTGTTTGTAGATGACATGATACTACACATAGAGAATCCTAAAGATGCTACTAGAAAACTACTAGAACTAAACAATAAATTTGGTAAAGTAGGATATAAAATTAATGCACAGAAATCTCTTGCATTGCTATACACTAATTATGAAAAATCTGAAAGTGAAATTAAGGAAACACTCGCATTTACCATTGCAACAAAAAGAAGAAAATACCTAGGAATAAACCTACTTAAGGAGACACAAGACCTGTATGCAGAAAATTATAAGACACTGATGAAAGAAATTAAGGATGATACAAACAGGGCTTCCCTGGTGGCGCAGTGGTTGAGAGTCCGCCTGCCGATGCAGGGGACATGGGTTCGTGCACCGGTCCAGGAAGATCCCAAATGCCGTGGAGCAGCTAGGCCCGTGAGCCATGGCCGCTGAACCTGCGCGTCCGGAGCCTGTGCTCCGCAACAGGAGAGGCCACAACAGTGAGAGGCCCGCGTACCACAAAAAAAAAAAAAAAAAAAAAAAAGATGATACAAACAGATGGAGAGATATACCATGTTCTTGGATTGGAAGAATCAACATTGCGAAAATGACTATACTACCCAAAGCAATCTACAGATTCAATGCAATCCCTGTCAAACTACCACTGGCTTTTTTGACAGAAGTAGAACAAAAAATTTCACAATTTTTATGGAAACACAAAAGACCCTGCATAGCCAAAGCAGTCTTGAGGGAAAAAAACAGAGCTGGTGGAATCAGGGTCCTTGACTTCAGACTATACTACAAAGCTACAGTAATCATGACAGTATGATACTGGCACAAAAACAGAAATACAAAGCAATGGAACAGGATAGAAATCCCAGAGATAAACCCATGCACATATGGTCACCTTATCTTTGATAAAAGAGGCAAGAATATACAATGGAGAAAAGACAGCCTTTTCAATAAGTGGTGCTGGGAAAACTGGACAGCTACATGTAAAATAATGACATTAGAACACTCCCTACCACCATACACAAAAATAAACTGAAAATGGATTAAAGACCTAAATATAAGGCCAGACACTATCAAACTCTTAGAGGAAAACATAGGCAGAACACTCTATGACAAAATCACAGCAAGTTCCTTTTTGACCCACCTCCTAGAGAAAAGGAAATAAAAAGAAAAATAAACAAATGGGACCTAATGAAACTTAAAAGCTTTTGCACAGCAAAGGAAACCATAAACAAGACGAAAAGACAACTCTCAGAATGGGAGAAAATATTTGCAAATGAAGCAACTGACAAAGCATTAATCTCCAAAACATATAAGCAACTCATGCAGCTCAATATCAAAAAAACAAACAACCCAATCCAAAAATGGGCAGAAGACCTAAATAGACATTTCTCCAAAGAAGATATACACATTGCCGACAAACACATGAAAGAATGCTCAACATCATTAATCATTAGAGAAATGCAAATCAAAACTACAATGAGATATCATCTCACACCAGTGAGAATGGCCATCATCAAAAAATGTACAAACAATAAATGCTGGAGAGGGTGTGGAGAAAAGGGAACCCTCATACACTGTTGGTGGGAATGTAAATTGATATAGCCACTATGGAGAACAGTATGGAGGTTCCTTTAAAAACTACAAATAGAACTACCATATGACCCAGTACTCCCACTACTGGGCATATACCCTGAGAAAACCATACTTCAAAAAGAGTCATGTACCACAATGTTCATTGCAGCTCTATTTACAATAGCCAGGACATGGAAGCAACCTAAGTGTCCATGGACAGATGAATGGATAAAGAAGATGTGGCACATATATACAATGGAATATTACTCAGCCATAAAAAGAAATGAAATTGAGCTATTTGTAGTGAGGTGGATGGACCTAGAGTCTGTCATACAGAGTGAAGTCAGTCAGAAAGAGAAAAACAAATACTGCATGCTAACACATGTATAAGGAATGTAAAAAAAAAAAGGTCATGAAGAACCTAGGGGCAGGATGGGAATAGAGACGCAGACCTACTACAGAATGGACTTGAGGACTCGGGGAGGGGGAAGGGTACACTGGGAGAAAGTGAGCGAGTGGCATGGACATATATACAGTACCAAATGTAAAATAGATAGCTAGTGGGAAGCAGCCGCATAGCACAGGGAGATCAGCTCAGTGCTTTGTGACCACCTACAGGGGTGGGATAGAGAGGGTGGGAGGGAGGGAGACGCAAGAGGGAAGAGATGTGGGGATATATGTATATGTATAGCTGATTCACTTTTTTATAAAGCAGAAACTAACACACCATTGTAAAGCAATTATACTCCAATAAAGACGTTAAAGAAAATAAAAAGTAAAAATAAATAAAAGGTTAAAAAAAATAAAAATGACAAAAAAAAAAACAACAGTAGGCCTGATCTAGCAAAGCACTGCTTATATTCTAATGAATTGGTCATTCTCATTTAGTTTATATAATTAAAGTTAGAAAACTGATGTGCATCAAACATATAGTCCTTCATAACTTTAAGACTGGATTTGTTAAAAAACATCTGACTGTATTTGGTAAGATAGTAATATTTTATATATATACTTGTGTCAAATGAATTAAATTTACCTAAACTGGTATCTATAACCTAAACAGAATCTAGAAAAAATATTATATAGCAAATTAGGGCACCTACATAAACACAGGAACATATTTTTAAACTTATATGATTAAATTTATGAACTTTTTAAGAATATCTATCTACTTATTGTATATAATATGAAGGTTTTGAGCATTAAAAAACCTATTAGACATACAAATATAGTGAATTAAAATATTAGTATAAAATTACAAATCCTCAATTCTGAAAAATATCAAGAAGAATCTCACCTTTTGTGTATTTTTCTAGATCAAGTAAACATTTCTAAAGGGACTACTGCATCTGCATTATGGAAGTATTACCAAAACACAGAGCAAGTAGGCAGTAGTATTCCTAGCTTACTTAAAAACTCAAGCATGGATTCTCACTTCTTTTGTATCTTGATACTTTCATGCAGACTATGAACTTTTTAACACGCTGCATCTGAAAATATTTCTCTCTTTGTCAGTCACCGGCAAGCTTGTGCATGTGTGGTGGTGTACGTTAAAACCACATGCCCGAGAAAAAGAAGAGGATCCAGTCTAAACCATAACACTGTTACATATTCACCTAGTTCCTATTTACCAACTGGCATTACGTTACTGTCTTCTTGAAAGACTTCTGGATACACAGGTTATACTACACCACAAGTGAAATGATCTAAGATTTAAAGTCAGAATTTCAATGGAGGTAATAGAAACCCCGACAGGTTCAGAATACTCTAGTAGGTCTTAAAATTTCAATTAGCCCCTTCAATGCAGTCTTTTTTTTTTTTCGGTTATCATTTCAAAACTAAATTAGTCATCCCAAATAGACAAAAGTATGACTAAAATACTTATTTAAGTAAGTGACTTTCAAACTTTTTCTTAACTATAAAAAATAAGAAATACACTTTACCTGCTGTTCATTTTACCTGCTGATCCAAAATATATGTTAGGACGTGTGTATAGATATTCACTTACATACATATATATAATCTAAAGCCACATTTTCATAACATGATACCTACCCTTAATATGTTAAGATACTTCATATAGTAGAATATTCTGATATTTTCTATTCAATTTCATTTTTTAATGAAAATGCTGGCTATGATTCATTAAACTTTCATAATCAACTAAGCAGGCCACAGACTGCATTTTAGTGATTCTAATCCCATCCTTCCCACTCAACTGTAGGAATTACTTTAAAATGACATTATTAGTGGGGCTTCCCTGGTGGCACAGTGGTTGAGAATCTGCCTGCGAATGCAGGGGACACGGGTTCGATCCCTGGATCTGGGAAGATCCCACATGCCGCGGAGCAACTAAGCCTTGCACCACAACTACTGAGCCCACGTGCTGCAACTACTGAAGCCCGCGCGCCTAGAGCCCGCACTCCGCAACAAGAGAAGCCCCCGCTTGCTGCAACTAGAGAAAGCCCGCACACAGCAACGACGACGCAACACAGCCAAAAATAAATAAATTTTTAAAAAGAAAGAAATGCCTTAAAAATAAATAAAATAAAAATGACATTATTAGTGATAGGCACTCTTGGGTGATGGTAGAAGGGTGGGAGGAATAAAAAATCTTTTTTTTCCTCCTACTTTGCCCACACTAGAGCACAGCTGTGAATTATCAAGAGAAAGACACCTGAAGTTCTCAGTGTGAGAGAAGCACTGCCGCCTGCTTAGCACTTCATCTGAGTCCACACTAGTGCAGTGACTTGCCTTTGTAGCTTTTGCACCCTTTGGTCGGAACTGTCCTTTTCACGGGTGAGTTGTGAAGAACATAAGAACCCATCATGTGACAGTTACCACCTTCTGAATCAAAAGAACTATTCCCATTTGCATTAGGAAGCCCTTGAAACTATTTATCAAAGACTAAGAGTAGATTCTGGGGTGTTGTTTTGTTTTGGGTTTTTTTTGAAATATGGTATACTGTTAGGTAGAGTAGAATAAAATAACTTGAGTGACTGGGAATTCTGTATTTATTTTACAATTTTTACAAAATAGCATAAAATAAGTAACTTTTACATAACATTAGTGCCAGTTTGTGGCACCCAGAGCAAGACAAACAGCAGGAGTTCTGCAAATATTTTCTGATTTGAGCTAAGCATCATGATGTAATTCAACTAAGACTTCACAATGGCAAAACATTTTCTTTCAATAATTAATGCTTTACGTTATATAATGTATAATTTTCTAACCTGCTCTAGTCTTGCTCAAATTAGATTCAGCTATACCTTCTGTAAAAAGATTAGTATTTTAAATGCTAACCATGTGAATCATGATTATAGTTATTTACCTGCTTTGATTATTAAATTAGACTGAGAGAAAGAAGGATTCGATCGCCCTCTTGTGGTAATTTTGCTGTAGTGTATCCTCCAGGAGTTCCACGTCAACTGGAATTTTTTCTTTTTACTCTAGTCAGAGTGGTCTTCTGTCCATAGTTTCTGAATTTCCAAAGGCACTACCTATACTTTCTGTCCTTCACAGTACATATACTTTGTAGCCTCCCTTCAGTTTCTACCTCTGAAATTTAGCCTTTTCCTTGCTCTTTTAGGAAACATTCTCCTGTTCCCTTCCAATTACCATACCAAAAACTTTTTTTATGAAAGTTGCTTCCAGTATTCTAATCACATATGAAATAATTACAGCAACTCTCCATCGACATAGATAAGCTTTAAGTAAATGGAAATAATTAAAAATGTGTGGGGCTAAGGTGTCAGCATTTTTTCCAAGAGGACAGGTGCTAAGTCAATTAATAGTCCAGTAAGGAGGTCAACAAGTTTGAGGGTACGGAGATCAGGAGAGAGAGGACTGTAAATTATCAGTGGCTGGGTAGTAAAAGGAACCTGGACGAGAGATCATTCAGGGAGAGTGTAAAGAGTGTCAAGAGGTAAGACTGAGGGTGGCATCAGCAACATTTAAGTATAGTCCCATCTTCCTCTTAAGAGAGGTACTTTTGTCCTATGACCATAACCTTCATTCATGTTGGGAGAAGCATTTAGTCTCCTTCCATTTTGCAGATCAGAAAACTGAGGGTCAAGGTTAAGTGACTTTATTTAAAGCTCTTTATCTGTAGAAGTGAATGAAAACTCAGGTTTCCAGATGGAGCCCAAGGACAGGAAGTAAAAGAACTTTCTTCAATAATTGTTTGACGGCAGCAAGTGCTTCTGTTGTTACTTTGTATACATGATGAAAACTAAAATGTTTCCAGGGCTAACCTTCCAACAACATAGTTTGTTAATAAGACCCCAAATTTACAATGGAACCCATGCCTCCTGGGTAATCCAGGAAACCAGGCCACGCTCTCAATTCTATAGTTATAAATAGCAAGTGGCAACACACACAGAGAATGTTTATACTGTACCTAGTGCTGTACCTACTTTTCCCAGTCCTTTGTAAATCTTAGATCGTTGAGAATGGGTTTCCCAGAACACATTTTCATAATTATACTTAAATGCAAAAAGCAAGAGATTTCTTGGGCGTAGTACCTGCTTGGTTGGGCCGTTGCCAGCTTGGTGACTTGATGCCGCCGGTGGACCCTAGAGGCTTGAAGGCGGCAGCAGTGGTGAGCCCGGCCACCCCTGGTCTGGCTGAGCCTGGGCTTCCTGGCCCCTCAGGCGTGCTCCCAGCTGCAGCTGCTGCGGTGGCCAGTGGCTGAGAGGGCTCCTGGGCGCTGCTGGAAAGAAAAGAAGGAAACATTTCTGGTGATGTGCTAGCGATCTAACTTAGCAATGATTTGTTCTTTCCTCAATTTATTAAATCTCTAAGGAAAACAAAAATACATATATACACTACCAAACGTAAAATAGATAGCTAGTGGGAAGCAGCCGCATAGCACAGGGAGATCAACTCGGTGCTTTGTGACCACCTACAGGGGTGGGATAGGGAGGGTGGGAGGGAGGGAGACGCAAGAGGGAGGGGATATGGGGCTATATGTATATGTATAGCTCATTCACTTTGTTATACAGCAGAAACTAACACACCATTGTAAAGCAATTATACTCCAATAAAGATGTTAAAAAAACCCAAAACTAATTAATTAACTGATATTTTAAAAAGAAAAACTCTAATACCATGACTGAGGGGCTGCCTTTTTTAAAACAGAAAAAAAGAAAAAGGGAAGGAAAGGAGTCAGACTGCAGTTCTTTCAATGCTTTGGAAATTCTCTTTAAAAAGTTCTACCATGAGAAATGAGCAACTGAAAAACTTATACAGCCAATCCTTTTAAATAAGAAGCTAATTTCCTCTATCTCAACGTTTCAGAAGCGTCATCTAGATTAAAACAATTAATTATTGGAGACTCCCTGATAATTTCTATGAAATGGCACAGATGCTGTTTTCCTCTTCTCCACATTCTTCTAGTATTTTATGAACCAAGCTTCCCTGACATCTTACCAGTCACTCTTTTCACTCACACACTCAGTCACTCATTCATGCAATAAATACTTAAGCACCTACTATATTCCAGACATTGTGTTACACAGTGGTAAACAAAAGACAACATCCACCGCCTAACGCAACATCCAGTGTTCTGTGTTCAGGATTACAGGAAAACAAGAAACAAGTCTGCCACTGTCTTCTTTCAATCAGAGCTATTTGCTTAACAGGTGGAACAGGTGGTTCCAGTTTGATTTAGAAGATCATATGGCTTTTATTATCCCAGTCATTTGTTATTTATACTTATATATCATCATTTCAAAAAAAAATTTTAGGTAGTTCAAATTATAAAATATGCTCTTTGGAATGATGCAATACTATAAGTTTCTCTCAGGTGAAGTATAATAATAGTAACAACAATGACAACAATAATACATACATCCTACTAACTTTTCAACAGAAATTTAGCTACCGCTTGCTAAAAATTCCATGCACAGAAACTCAATTCCTTCAATACCTGAAATCAACAGCTAGAGGAATAGATCAATAAAGATAGGATATTATATAAATGACTTTAGTAAAATAAATAGCCTTAATTATACTGTTAGGTTGAAATTTCAATGCAATTTCAAATGCAATCGTGCCCACTATACTACCAAATGACCAAGATTACCTAATTTTCGCAATGCCTCTTGAACCCTGGGTAACACCTAACAGAGCAGGCCTGAGGCTGCCTATCCTTAGGAAGGCCCGCTGCAAGGCTGCCCTTTGACTGGCTTTTGGCAACTTGGCTGGTAAACAGTTCCCTATGGTCATATAAAAGTTTCTCCGAAAGATAAACAGTGGCGGGCTTCCCTGGTGGCGCAGTGGTTGAGAGTCCGCCTGCTGATGCAGGGGACACGGGTTCGTGCCCCGGGCCGGGAAGATCCCACATGCCGCGGAGCGGCTGGGCCCGTGAGCCATGGCCGCTGAGCCTGCGCGTCCGGAGCCTGTGCTCCGCAACGGGAGAGGCCACAACAGTGAGAGGCCCGCGTACCGCAAAAAAAAAAAAAAAAAAAAAATATATATATATATATATATATATATATACATAAACAGTGGCTCATTGTGCCTAAACTATACCAACAATGTGGTTTATGATAAACCCCTGCTTTCCTTTTGAGAGTCTGGGGTTTGGGTATGAACAAGGCACAGCGTGCCTACACGACAAGCCCCAATGAAATATGTCTTAGGTACTTAGTTTCTGAAGAGCCTCTCTGGTAGAGAACACTTTGCACGTCTTCTCATAACTCACTGCTCTAGGAATCCACGCATCCTGTATGACCTCACTGGGACAGGACTTCTGGACACTTGAGCCTCCTTTCTTCTGGACTTGGTCCTATGCGCCTTTCTCCTTGCTGATTCTGCTTTGTACTCTTTCAGTGTAGTAACTCTCCGTCAGGAGCACTACGATGGACTGAGTTCTGTCAAGTCCTCTAGTGAGTCATCACACCTTGGGGTGGGTTCTGGGCACCTCTGACACTAAATAGTTTTGAAAAATTATATTAGAGCTATTTTAACTTTCTTATAATACTGTTCCCTATTACTGTCCCCTCAAATTCAAGTGCAGTAGAGCCATCACCTTCTCCCAACATTTCTAATCAGTTTAATGAAAAACTCACATCTGCTTGATGTTAAAACATACTATACTATGAAAAAAATAAGCACTTGAATAATTTTTATCATAAATAAAAAGTGAAAGATGGTTTACTTAATGGTAGTGCTGAACACAATTCTCAGTAAAGATGACACACTAAATAATATTAATAGAAACAGGGTTTAAATGTTATAGGTCAGTCCTTATAAAAGATTTGTGAGGGACAGGTTATTTTACTTCTCTAAGCCTCAGTTACCTAAACTTTAAATGGGGATAATGCTTTGCTCATAAGAATTCCGGGAACTTAATTAAGATATTTATGTACAAAGTACTTAACCATACTCTAGGACACAGAATATGAGCTTAACATATGAAAAAGATAATTAATGTATTCAAATAATAAAGACTTATTTTCAATATTTTTACACATTACAAACAAATTATTTTTGAAAGTAACAGAGAAGTATACACCATTTTAATTCTAGGGTTAATTACTCATGAGGATTTGAAAAATAAAAACAACTAATAATCCATATAGCCACAATTCTGAAAAGAGAATTCATGACCAAGCAATACTGGAATTTACAGATGAAACACAGAATCTGAAAATAATAATAAAACCCAAATCATCATTTAATGTGTAATAACCTGAAATCATTAAAATTTAATTACAGGAGAGTTGCCAACTTACTTAGAAGAAAGTGACCAGGACGACAGGAAATCAATGCCAAGTCTAGTGAAGTCAGGTTGAGGGAACTGGTTAACTGGCCCATGGTATGAAAGAAACTCAGAAGAAGCATAAGACTAATGCTCAAATATCTGACATGTGGATTCACTCTATATGGCTATGCTCTCTCTGTTTGCTGAATGTTGAGTCAAATCTATGGTGAGATAGACTAGGTTCAATAAAAGGAAGTATTTCCTAATATGAAAAATCATCCAAAGGAAACACTTTCCATGAGAGGTTTGTTTCCAGAAGGCACTTCACAAAAGATGGAGATGCTGTAGACCAGACCCAACCATTTAGAGAGTAGAGGACTAAGTTACAGGTCAGCCTGACATTTGAAGCCTTCTAAGATAGAGCTACAATCTATCTGTTCAGTCATATCTCCTACCACTCTGCTACACAAACTATATTCTTGCCATAGCTCCTTTCTGTCCACAGCTCTACATCTTTGCCAGGCTCTACATGGAAGGTGCTCCCCCACTCTCCCTCTGCACCTGTCCAAACCTTATCCATAATTAGCAATAGGAGCAGTAGCACAATAATACCCATCATGCATTGTGCACTACGCTAAGCAATTAACATATTTTATTTAATCACTCAATCTCCTAGAAGTAAAGACACCCCTTGCTTCAATGCATGGCAGATATTAGCTGCATGGCATAAAGCTACATTTCAATTTGTAATAGCTACGTTTTTTCTTAATTAATAGTAACTTCTTTATGTATCTTGTCTCCTCTACTACATTATAAACTATTTGAGGTTGGTGCATTTATTGTGACCTTGATATGTTACTTAAACTTGGTAAATTTCCTCATTTGTAAAATGAGGTTAAAATACTTTTAGGAACACTCCTACACTGTTGGTAGGAATGTAAATTGGAGCAGCCACTACGGAGAACAGTATGGAGGCTCCTACAAACAGTTACCATATGACCCAGCAATCCCACTCCTGGGCATATATCTGGAAAAGACGAAAACTCTAAAGATACGTGTACCCCAATGTTCATAGCAGCACTATTTACAATAGCCAAGACACAGAAGACACCTATGTGTCCATCAACAGATGAATAGATAAAATAGGTGGCGTATACATACATACACACACACACACACACACATTGGAATATTACTCAGCCATAAAAAGAATGAAATACTGCCATTTGCGGCAACATGGATGTACCTGGAGATTATCATGCTAAGTGAAGTAAGTCAGACAAAGAAATACAAATATATGATAACACTTATATGTGCAATCTAAAAAAAAGATGCAAATGAACTTATTTACAAAACAGAAACAGACTCACTGACTTAGAGAACGAACTTATAGTTACGATGGGGGATGTGTGTGGGGGGAGGGATAGACTGGGAGTTTGGGATTGACATGTACACACTGCTATATTTAAAAACAGATAACCAACAAGGACCTATTGCATAGCACAGGGAATGGTGCTCAATACTCTGTAATAACCTAAATGGGAAAACAATTTGAAAAAGAATAGATACATGTATTTGTATAACTGAATCACTTTGCTGTACACCTGAAACTACCACATTGTTAATCAACTGTACTCCAATATAAAATAAAAATTTTAAAAGAATGAAAAAATGCCATTTGCAGCAACAAAAATGGACCTAGAGATTATCATACTAAGTGAAGTAAGTCAGACAGAGAGGGGCAAATATCATATGCTATCACTCGTGTGGAATCTAAAAAAAAGATGCAAATGAATTTATTTACAAAACAGAAATAGACTACACAGACATAGAAAACAAACTTATGGTTAACAAAGGGGAAAAGGGCAGGGGGGATAAATTAGGAGTTTGGGATTAACAGATACACACTACTACATATAAAATAAACAACTAGGACCTACTGTATGGCAGTAGAGATAATACGTGTAACACATGTAAGGTATTGAGCACAGTGCTGAGCAGAGTATATGCTCAAGAAACGCTATTATCTTGTAATATCTAGCTAGGATATCCAGGAATAAATACATTCATCAAATAAACATCCTCCATCTGTACTAATAATTCTGCTTCTAAATGTAGTTTGTAGATAGTTCTGGTCCAGGATTTTGAGACCAGGTACAATCCTGCTTCCTCAATTTTAAATAACACAATATTTCTTAAAATTCCCATGGACTATAATTCATAAGCAAAAAAAGTTTTCATTTTTTTTATTGTATCCTTTGTACATAGTCTTGTATATATCCTCTCCCAAAAGGCCTAAGATGTTTACATCTTAAACAGTACTCTTTAGACACAAAGAGTGTGCAGATTATAAAGAATTTATAAAAATCTAAGTTATAAGCAAGAAAGTTCTTCCATTTACATTTATATTCAGGATTGGTCAGTAAAGTTAATCTCTGGGGAAACAGAGCTCTATCAACTTAAAATATTTAATGTAGTAATGGGAAGATATTAGGTTTTATCTAGACAATCACATATTGGAATATATGATGTATAGGTCTCTAAAAATCCCATGTCTTTTTTTCTAATTTTTAACTGTTAGCTACTATTTAAAGAAAATACATAAACATTAGGTATCATATACTAAAGATTAAAAAATTAGTAAAGCCACTGGCTATGTAATTTTATATTTGGGAAGAAAATGTTATCAGTAATCACTAACAGCAAAATATTTCAAATTGATGACTAATTTATTAATATAATATGTCATGAATACTTAGATTGGTATCTTATTTCTGAAGTAGTGACTCACATATATTTTTTCTAAATTTAAATTGTTTAAGGTATACCTAAATTCTAAACAAAATTAAAATGCTTTCTGAAAGATTCTAGTGAGGAAATCAGAGCAAATCCGTAAATACTGTTGGCTAATACCACAGAAGCTAACAATCAAATATGGCTATTTTCACTAGTCTGCCAAATAAACAAGCACTGAAATAAAATGTTAAATTAATATGACTTCCATCTCAAGAATACTAAAGATTCTGTTTCATATTTAAAAAACTGAAAATGGAGAAAAACATACTGACAGAGCAAAGGTTTCTTTTCAAAACTGAGCTAATGAGGACAAAAGAAAAACGAAGAGAAGTTAACTTTGTGTCAGCAACCTGATTTATCTTGAGTTTACATTCTTTTCCCACATTTGTTTAACTATTACAACAAATCAATTTCAGCTGCAGATTGGGAACAGTTGGAAAGTTCAAGTCTATTTTCAAAGGAAAATCTCTGTTCAAAGAATAATCTGGAGGTAACTTTTATTCTAATTACACATTTAAATGTTTTTTAAAAAGCCAGCTGTACATTGCAGGTTTAATTATCAGTGTTTACACTACACAGTTTTTAGCTAAAGTTTTACAAAAATTGATATACATAGATTCTGAAGTAGTAGAAAAGGAGTATTTCTGGAAGGTCATAATTATAAACAACTTTTAATTTCAATAGAATTCTCCTGTCAGAACTCTATGAAAGGACCTAGATGTATAGAGCAGTCATGAGTCTCCTTTGTTCCAGAATCCTATTTACAAGAAAATTTTTTGTATTTTCCTAAGCAAAATTCTTTAAGTTTGACGTTTTGTATCAAAATTCAACATGTTAAATATACTATAATAGAAAGGCACAATTCTGGTATTATACTACACTTTATTATAATTTTAAAGATTACTGTTATACAAAAGCAAACATCAGAGATAAAATACCTCTGACATTAACCCAACTGCTCTTTTGGTACTCCTCTCACTGAAGTGGCAAGGTCTCCTCAGGAAACCCTGCACTCCAGCTTTGCAGAATGCCAACTAGCTTACCTTGTTGAGAACCATTTTCCTTTCCCAAATATCGAAACGTATTTAGTTTGTGCCTACTGCTGTTAATAAAAAGTAATGTAAATGACTACTAACACTTCCTCTAGAAGTGGGTGCATGGATGAATATTCAGTTAGGCCATAAGTACAGGCATACCTTTTTTTCAAAAACAAAAAGTTTATTTAAACAATAAGACACCTGACTTGAAGGAAAAACTATCTAGGATTCATTTCTTTTAGAGTAAATTTTCCTGCTTACAGATTGCCTTACATGTAACAACTACATACAAAAAAGTTATAAAACTGTCCTCAGTTTTACAATGATAAATGAAAAGCATTAAAATTCTCCAATCAAACAAGGTATGCCAGGAGTTTTATGTTGTTCTTTTTCTGTTAAAACAGGGAGAACAAAATAACTTACTGGAATATAAAGCTAAAAGCTGAATGAGCATGGTACTAATGGAGAAAGGGAGTATTTTCTCATAATCAGCATCTTTCCCCATCCCATCTCCATTTGATGTCAATCAATGCTTAGAGCATTCCATTAGGTTCTCAAAGGAACCTTTTATTCCAAGGGTAGTTAGTAACCTGTCTTTGTACAGACTTAGCCCTGACAATGTAATATTTCTGCCCATTTAACAATCACAATTCCACAAGTATAAAATAATTTCGGGTATATTTTTTCTTGGAGCAAAATGTACAATGACCTCTTGTACATTTTGCTGTTTGTCCCCCTGTTTTAATCTCCCTTAAAAGTAATCTAGAATTATACAGGGACACCTCATTTTATTGCACTTTACTGTGCTTTGCACACATTGCATTTTTTTTTTAACAACTTGAAGGTTTGTGGCAACCCTGCAACAAGCAAGTCTATTGGCATCATTTTTCCAAAAGCATTTGCTGCTAACTTAGTGTCTCTATGCCATAATTTGGTAATCCTTACAATATTTCAAACTTTTTCATTATTATTATATTTGTTAATGGTGATTGGTGATCAGTGATCTTTCATGTTACTACTGCAAAAAGATTATGACTCACTGAAGGCTCAGATGATGGTTAGCATTTTTAAGCAATAAAGTATTTTTAAATTAAGATATATACATTAACTTTAGACATAATGCTATTGCACACTTAACAGAATACAATATAGTGTGAACATAACTTTTATATAAATATACTGGGAAACCAAAAAATTTGTGACTCACTTTATTGCATTATTTACCTTATTGCAATGGTTTGGAACCAAACCCGTAATATCTCCGAGGTATGCTTGTAATTAAGTATAATGAGAATATCCATAACAGTGGGTAGGACACAAACACATGATCAACAGGCAGCCTGTGTCATATCATGCTTTTACGAATTATAGTCACAGTTGTACCCTCTGTCATTAATTTTATGTTCTGTCAGAAATAATATAGTCATTTCATTAAGATTATACCTTTAGTAAATATTTAAGATATTTTTATTTTTATGTTATACCTAATAATTTTAGCATAATTGTTAAGTTTAGGAGAAAAATTCATTTTTGTGTTTCAGTATTTCCCAGATATGGAGAAAATTAAGTTGTTTGCCCACATAAAACCTTCATATCTACGAGCTATAAGATAGTAGCCAATCAAAACCAATTATTTTATTATTCTTTTTCATTTTTTCAAAAGGTATAAAGGTATGTTTTATTAAACATTTAACTCTTCTCATATAGCAACATCCATGCAAGAAAAAACAGGGTTCTACTCTAAGTTAAATACTTGTACTATTACTCGTAATTTCATACCAAATACCAAATGTGCTAATAAAAGATGTCACAAAGGATTAAAAGGCAAGTTAATAATCATACAAAATAACATGCTTGTGCATTATCACTGCATTGAAATTACAGTTAATTTAAAACTGGACACAAATGAGCTCTAGGATTTTCTCATCTGGGCTGTTAATATGACACTTCAGCGTTAGAGAAAGCAGTACCTTCCACAGCAAACCACCCCTTGTGACATCCGCTCTCCCAGTACCTGGTTTTCTTAACATGGACAGAGCCAGTTGATTTCCTCGAGGGCTGGAGATACGAAAAAGCTAAAGGCTTGGAAACAGGGCTGATGCAAAGTGCATCCAGGAGTGAGTGATATTTTTCAGGACTGGAGAGCCTGGTGAGCATTCAGAAAGAGTTTTAAGTTGAAAAATCACACTACCAAGTGCAGAAAGTATGTAGTTTTTACAGTTTATGATTTGAAACATTTCCAGAGAAAGAGAGAGATAGGGACAGAGACAGAAAGAACAAAGAAGTGGAAAGAGGACGAAGAGAAAAGTCTATTATGTTATTCTACTCATTAATACAGAATTGATTAAATTTTCACCAAAACTGATCAAGGCAATCTTCTGGAAAGCATTTAAAGCTATGAAGACTACTATAACTTATGTAAAAACAAAACCCCACAACAATAAAAAGGTTTTTACTATTTTTATAGGAGAAAGGGATATTAGAATAGTTAGGCTTTAGATCAACCTCAAACATAACCAGTTAGTAGGAGAAGGTAAAACCAACAGAAACTTAAAATACCTATTTATAATGGATTCTGTTTCAGATATAGAGATTAAAAATGATAATAAGGCACACAAAATGCAACAATCCACACAACTGAGAAATATCATAGATAAATGGTGGTAATGAAAAGACATAAAAGGATAATTTAAAGAAAAATCAGTAATAAACACTGTGGGATATATCCGCAACCTAGAAAAAATGTCCCCGATACAATTAAGATCTCACAATAGGGCTGTGACTATTTCAAATGGGTAAGTTTTCTCAGAGGTGAGTTGTAAGACAGTGAAAAGTGCTGGGTTCACATGAGACGCACATTGTACACGCAGTTCTACCTGGTTTTTGCAGCAAGAACAGCAGACACAGTAGCGGCTGCGCTGCTCAGAACGGCAGCACTATATCTAGCAGGAGAAGACAAGGTAGGCAAGTTTCGAGACCCTTCCAAAGAACTTGTCGCCACATTTCTTGTGGAGCTGCTTAAATTAATCAGTAGAGAAAGAAAAACAGAGGAGAAGAACAAAAAGGAAAGTGAGAAGAGGTAGCATAATAGAGATAAGATAGCAGCCATGCTATATTAATATTTAGATTTTATAAAGGTGTGACATGTCACAAGTGTAAAAGGAGCTTGGGTCCTTTATTTACTGTTGCCAGGATTTCTCTCAGAAATTCAAATCTGATACATAATCCTCCGTAAAACTGATGTTCTGAACATACAAACTTTCTTTGAATGTTTTTAAGTTCACTGTCTCTAATCCTATTTATAATGAAATCAGTATAACAACACACATTTGAAGACTGATTTGTCAACAACTAAGTAGAAACTAAATCCAAACATGAAGTGTGAATTTCCGTAAGCAGAGAAAGAAGGAAGGTTATGTTAATTTTTTCAAAAAAGTCTCTACATAAAGAGTTTTACCTTAGAGATGATATACACCCAGAGCCTCACATTTTAATGAGACTTGTGTTTTCAAGAGAAGCAGGTACAACCAGCTGCCTATTCAAAAGCAGCAATATGTATTAATATGGACAAGAAATAACTTTAAAATACTGAGAGTAAAACTATTTGGGGATGGCAGGCACCTTTGTAAAATAAACAGTAGTTACAGTGAATATGACTAAAAGATCACCTTCTCTGCTGACACGCTGCATTTCTATTTTCAGTTAGCCCTGTAAAGATTCAAAGATGCTGGTATGAAATTTTATCTTCAGAATTCTTATTACTTAAAATAATAATTAGTTTCCTTTGGTCTTTTAGAAAAGGTCGTACACCTAGACAGGACTTGACACTCCATCATTAGGACTGCAATGATTTTCAAGTCTGGTTATCAAATTGGAATTTGAGAATTTCTTTTTTATTAAGTAAAAAGAAAGTCTAAAATGCATGGGGTGAAATCTGTGTCTCCTTCATTTATGAGTGCAACTTCTTAATGAACATCCTCACTACACTACGATCACCTTTTCCAAAATTTGGTGACAATGGCCACCTCCAAAACAAAGTAATTATGTACCAAACTCAACCCAGGCTAATGAGAGCTCAGATGTCTAAAACTGTGAGGGTTGACATAAGTCTCTTCTCCCTGTCAGAAGAATCTGATAATCCATTATTCCTAGTTCCACTGGCTACAATTTTATAAACCATTAGAAGACAAATTTAAAAAACAGTGGCAAGCCACTAAATATATATATATATATATAATATATATATTATATATATATATACACACACACACACAGAATTAAGTATAATTTTTTGGTAAGTCTATAATTTAACTGAACTCTACAGCTATGTTTTAACTGTTGTGAATGGCTAGAAGATAAAGAATGGGGGCTGAGAAAGAGAAAAGAAAGATGTTATCAGTGGCAGAGCAGGGGAATATGAGTGTCATGCCAAGTGGAAGAATAAAGTTATCAATGACACAACTTTGAGTTTCTCAATTACTCTGCATCTTTGAGGCAATGGCTACTATTTGAGGGAAGTAATGGTGAATAATAATGAGAAACTGAAGTCTATAAAAAAGTCAGCTAAAAAAAATAAATCAGCTAAATTATCCTTCTGTAAAAAGAAAAGGAAACTAATGAATTTCTTTTATCATATTGTATCACAAATAATAATATAAAAAGACTCAGTATCAGCAGAGTCCAGAAAAATCTCACAAGAAGAATTAACCAGAATACCTTTAGAATATCTGGGCAACTGGAACACATAATCTCTATCACTCTTTTTTTAGAGGGGAATGCTCTAATTCAGTAAAGCAGACTTATGTCAAACTTAAGGAAGCTGACTTTCCAAATCACAGTGAATAAACAAAAGGCACAGATTTCCTGACACTAAAACTTAGAATCTAAACAAAAAATTAAAAATGTAAAAGCGGTGTAAAGCAGTGTTCCAAAGCTGAGGCCAAGCTTTGTCTATATATTAGTGATGTCAGTTCTGTAATCTATGATCCCTTTTTCCTTTTTAGTCAAACAGTTTTAGTATTTTAATTTCACCACCAGCATTAAAATTTAGACATACCAAGAGGAAAAAACTCTACCTAGGATATGTAGTTACTTTAGAAAGTGTGGCTACTTGGCTACCAATATGTAAAACCTGAGGAGTTGCAGGTGGGTGAGGTCCGCTCTCAGGTAGATCTTCCAGAGAACTGTCAAACCTGAGTTTTCAGAAGTAAAATAAAGGCAGAGGAAATATTAATGAAAAGTATAGACATTTATCATGTATACTACCTTAAAAGTACATTGGTTCATTGTACAATGTACAAAAATCTAGTACATTGCTAGATTTTTTTTTAACTTCATATCTGCATAAGATTAAAACTAATACCAAACACCCTCACCATCACCAAATATGGGCTTTTTTTTCCCCTAATTTTTTAACATGGCGACTTTCATGTGATGAAAGATCATGCTTACAGGGGAAGAAAGGTGGATGGGAATTTCCATCACTGACTATGTGTTTTGCATGCTTCAGGGAAACTTAGGCTCCAAGAAATTAATTAAATTGCCCAATATCATATACCTAGTAAGACTCAATGGAATTTAAAGCAAGTCTACCTGTACAATTTCCACTACGTTATGCTTTCCAGCATCTTGTGGGGCTGAATAGTGCAATACACAGAAGCAACTAGGAATTCCCCTCAAGTCAGATGATGTATTTGCATATCTAATATTATATGGATATTGTTTATCTTGATGTAAGTATTTTATCTAGTCACACAACAAATGTTTACATGCAACTGTGTTGTTTGAATATTATTCACTTTGTTCTTCTGATGTCTCTACCAGTTTTTGTTTTGAATGCCAGAATTAAATTTTAGAACTATTACCAGGTAAAGAAAAGATGAAAAATTCAGTGTTAGGTGCTTGAAGAAAGCACCAAGTATAACACTTTTGGAAGAAAAAAATAAACAGGAAAAACACAAAATTACCCATTATTTTTTAAAAAGCCTGTGGATAAAAAAATAGAATGAGTCTGTCATGTCATTTTCAAATGGAAAATGTAGCACTAAGATAAAGAAATAGAAAAGAAGGGGTTATATTCCCATTTTTTATTTAGCGTTGGTCATACCTTTACCAGAGTGTTGAAAAACATGTAGACAACTTAAGAAAAATGTCAAGGTAGAAGTAAAACATCATTTAAGAGGCAGAGTAAAAAAAGTTAAACAAATAAGAAATATAAGTACTATAACAGGGGTCAGCAAACTGTGGCTCTCAGGTCAGCCCGCTTCCTATCTGTGTATGGCCTGGGAACTAAGAATGGCCTTCATATTTTTAAGTGTTTTTTTTTAAATTAATTAATTTAATTTATTTTTTATTTTTGGCTGCATTGGGTCTTTGTTGCTGTGCGTGGGCTTTCTCTAGTTGTGGAGAGTGGGAGCTACTCTTTGTTGCGGTGCGCGGGCTTCTCACTGTGGTGGCTTCTCTTGTTGAGGAGCACGGGCTCTAGGCACGTGGGCTTCAGTAGTTGTGGCTCGTGGGCTTCAGCAGTTGTGGCACGTGGGCTCTAGAGCGCAGGCTCAGTAGTTATGGCGCACGGGCTTAGTTGCTCCGTGGCATGTGGGATCTCCCCAGACCAGGGATCTAACCCGTGTCCCCTGCATTGGCAGGCAGATTCTTAACCACTGCGCCACCAGGGAAGTTTCATAAGTGGTTTTAAAGAAATAAAAAGGAGAATATTTCACGACACATAAAAATCTGTATTAAATTGAAATTTCAGCATCCATAAATAAATTTTATAGAACAGAGCCAGGTTTGTTCACTTACATATGTCTCGGCTACTTTCATAAAACATGGAGAGTTGGGTAGTTGCAACAGACCATATGACCCACAAAATTTATTATATTTACTATCTGGCTTTTTTACAGGAAAAGTTTGCTGCCTCCTGTCATAGAGAATAATATTTCCATACAGCTATCAGAGTGAACTTTTAACACACAAATCTGATCCTGTCTGGTTCTTAGATACTTCCAGCACTGCTCTAAGGACAGCTGTGATCCTGGGCTCCCTACTCGCCAGCCTTTCTTATGGAGCTTTCTCTTTGGCTTGCTCCAGTCCAACTGGTCTTCCATCTCTTCTTAAACAGGCCAAACTTCTTCTCACCTCAAGGCCTCTGCGGAGTCTATTCTCACTTTCTATACCCACCTCTCTGCCACACCTTTACTATGCTAATTCTTAAGTATCCTTCTGGCCTCAGCTTAAATATCACCTCCTCAGGGAGGCTTCCCTGATTCCCCACCTTAAGGTTGCCCACGTCATACACTTTCATACTACCCTGTACTTTTTCTTCACAGAATTTGTTATTATTACAATTATACAATTTGTGTGCTTATTTGTTTGAATCTGGACTCCCTCGCTAGAGTAGAAGCCCCCTGAGGTCAGGGACAGTTATGTTTACTGGTATAACAAAGTGCTTACCACACAGTAAACAACAACTATTTGCTGAATAAATGCATGAAAGAAACTTATTGTTTTCAAATACAGACTCACTCACAATACACACGTATTTCTCAGAACATATTTGTACCTTCTAGAGACTGTTTCCCAATTCAGGTGAAACAGGTATTACTGCTTAAGAATTGATATGAGATCAACCTCAAAGAAGTGACTAGAACTCCAAAAATACCTTTTAAAATGTCCTTTAAAATATAAAGAAGTATGAGTATCTTGGAAAAAAGAAAATACAGTTATAAAGAATTATCAATACCTATATATTAATATATAATGAGGACAGGTAAGAAAAAAGAGTGAATTGGAGAATTTGAGTTTTCCAACACCTCCACAAACTAGGTTGATTGGAAAAGTGAATGCCACTTGAGAATAAAGTTCATATAATTCATGAGATACCTTTGAAAGCCAGATCTCCAAGTTTCCAAACAAATGCACTTGGGAGGTTTCCCATGTGTTACACACACACTGATTACCTATTCCTTTGCTTAGCCAATACTAGACTTAAGAAAATCTAAAATTACCTCATTTAATATGGAACAGACATCAATATCTATTCTCATTGTCATTCCTTAATATTTATTCTTTTTAGGGTTGGAAGAAGCTCTGATTAATAGCACCTCTGCAGCAGCCAGACTTTCTGCTTTGTCTATTACTTGAGTTTCCATTTCTCACCAGAGAGAGGTATGAAGACTTCCCAGATATATCTGGAGAGTTGGGCTTGCAGCCTTTTGGCCTGCTTTTCTTAGGAAAAATGAACAAAAAGCTATTTGTGCATTATCTCTCTCTGCAGTTGTGCCTTTCTTGGCATAATCTCCGCACTGAGTCTTTGTACACTTTTCCGTGGGGAAATCGGGGACCCATGTTAGCTATCTGCCCAGGCAAAGCAGGCGTGAGGCTGCCCACCTTATTAACTTACCAACCTGACCATCCTGCAGGACCAGCGTGAGGAACTCTCTATCCACCGGTCCTGACAACTGTCAAAGAGCAACATCCTTATGCTGTGGACTCTAGCTCCTCCCTTTTTCTCAGGGGCCTCAATTAATCAATCTCTGTTTCTCTCACTTTCTCCAGTTCCCCACTGCAGGCTTTATAGAAAGCATCCCCATTCAAAAATGCTCTTAAAACAACAACAACAACAAAAGTACCTTCACCTTCTATTTTCCAACTCACCTTAACATTCATACTCTGTGAAATAACCATTTACTCACGTAGTCTCCATCTCCTCACCTGCCTGCCCCTCTTCCACTGCCTCTCTGGGGCTCACTCCCCAACCCCTAGAGAGCCATATCCTTGCTGAGGTCACAAGTGACCTCTCTGGGGCTAAATTCAATCGACAATTTGCATTCCTCATTTTCTTTTTATTGTGGTAAAAAACACAACATAAAATTTATCATCTTAGCTATAACGAAAAACAATCTGAAAAAGAATATGTACAACTGAATCACTTTGTTGTACACCTGAAACTTGAATACGACATTGTAAATCAACTATAATTCAATTTTAAAAAACTTACCATCTTCACCAATTTTAAAGGTACAGTTCAGTAGTGTTAAGTATAGTCACTGTTGTGAAACAGATCTCCAGAACTTTTTCATCTTGCAAATCTGAAACTCTATACCCATTAAATAACAACTCCCCTTCCCTCCTTCCCCCAGCTCCTGGTAACCACAATTCTGCTTTCTGTTTCTATGAATCTGACCACTGTAGATACCTCACACAGGTGGAAACATACTGTTTCGTCTTTTGGGGTTCATTCCTCATTTCACTTAGTCTCAACATAGGACCCAACTGACAACGCCTTCTCTTCTGCCGTCTTCTGTGCTCTGACCCTGTCTCTACACTTGTCTATTTCTAGTACTATTTCACTGGCTATTCCTGGTGGCAGGATGGTAAAACGCAGCATCAGTAATAGAATTTCAAAATGTTAATTTGGCTCATCCATATTTTGATGGAATGACATCCAAACTACGTAAGGATAAATTCTTCCCAAGGGCTAAGCTTGAGAAAGAATGCAGAAACTTTCCTTTGCACTATGAAAACTTCAAGTCTCCAGCTACAAATTTCAGTGCTTTGTCACTTTCCACACCAATGTCACAAAATAATCAAAGAAAGGGACTTATTGCATCCCTACATGGCAGGTTTTCAATAAGAGAAATTCAGATATCTTAAAATATGTATTTTATAGCAGGTAAAGGAGGAAAATGACAACAGGTTGTTGTTGGTATTTTCACTCTTCCACAAAGCAAACATTCACGGAATAATACTGCTAAGCAGAAAGTGGAATATACCAGGATCGTGGTTGTATTTTGTGCTTTTGGGGTTCACTGGTATAGCAAAGCTATTTATTTTAGCCAAGGAAACTGCTTGCCGTCAGGGAAAATGGGTATCTTCCACTGGCTTCCTGACAATAAATATGGTGAGTGCGTTCACTTGTAACTACAATCTCCCCTTTGGAAAATTAAAAAAACTAAACCTCAGTGGGAAATTTCTGATGCTCTTAATCACAAGCTAAATTTACTAATTAACTCCAACAGCCTTTGTTTCTTTAGCAGCCTAAAAACATTATTTGAGCCTGCTAGTTCTACAGGTATTATAAATGGCATCTTGAAGAGAATATAAAAATCAGCAAGTAGGCGCCTCCTTGATTTGCACATGGAGGGGACGAGGGGACTAAGTATCAGAGGTTAAAAGAAGATTATGAAGTAAATAATAATATCACCTCAATAAATAAAATGAGGTTTATTGGGCTTCCCTGGTGGCGCAGTGGTTGAAGGTCCGCCTGCCGATGCAGGGGACACGGGTTCGTGCCCCGGTCCGGGAAGATCCCACATGCTGAGGAGCATCTGGGCCCATGAGCCATGGCCGCTGAGCCTGCGCGTCCGGAGCCTGTGCTCCACAACGGGAGAGGCCACAGCAGTGAGAGGCCCGCGAACCGCAAAAAAAAAAAAAAAAAATGAGGTTTATTTTTTGTGAGAGCAAAAGAAAAGGACTGGCTCAGAGAAACTTCTCTTGGAGCTTTCTAATTTACCGATGCAAAGAAAAGAGGGAAACCTAAAGGGAGATCCTGAAGGAACTGGAACTTATTTGTTATGCGGAAAGAATTTGCTCTTTGTCGTTATATCCCATTTTCTTCAGCGCCTTTCAAACTCCGCCTTAGCTTTCACGCATTTCTCTGCTCTTGCCTTCCCGTAATGGGAATTTACGTTATTAAATGTCTAGTCTTAATATGATGTGAACTCTTTAGTTATCTATACTATTCCTTGATCTCTTCAGAGAAAATGTAGTATGGGGTCTAAAGATAAGATAGGTAAAGAATGAGCATATATTTATACTATGTCTATAAAAAATACCAATAAACTATAATGATTTTAAGGTGTAACACCAACTTAAAAATCACTTGTAACAATCCCCTGATAAAAGTATGAGTCCCTCAGTAACAGCAGCGTCCTTACCACTAACCTTAGCTCCTCTCACTGTGCATCATCAGTTTCATCACTGGATCATTTCTATTAGTGATTTCAGTGATTTCTACTAGTTAGGAATAGCTTCTTCTATGGGGCAAAAATCTGCCATTTGCTAGTAGTAATGTAATCTTAACATTACAAAAAGAATTAATATACGATAAAAGTATTTCTCCAAATTCAGATTAAAAGGAAGTATTATTCAACAGTGTTCAGTCAATCTGTTACCAATTTGAAAATATAAATAAATCTGTCTGAATGCCTAGTGTTCAACAGCCACCATTGTGAATCCTTGGAGAAGCCACGTGTCTTGAGAAAACTACCACAGCACCCCATGCCCAGCGAGAATGTCCTTCCAACATTAGACAACAAAAGGCAAGGGCCACATGCTCTCTGGCTAAATACTCTGGATCACACGTGCTGAGCTCTCCCATTCAGTCACTCATTGCGTCCACTCATTCATTCAACAACAAAATATTTGAAGTCCCACTTTACGCCAGGCATATTGCCCACCTGAAGCTCCTCTCATGAAGCTTACAGTCTGGTGTCCACTTCCCTCTAACAGACCACGAGGATCAGCCCATCATACTTTCCATCCCTGTCTACCTGCCACAACCAGAAGTACAGACCCCTTGAGTCGTCCATCACCTCCTGAACTCATTTCTTTACTGTTTTGTGTATCTTCTAATCTGATCCATTTTCCATCCCTCTCAGCCCTCACAAACCCTCTACACCCTCTATACCTTCCTTGTAGTTCCTTCAAACAGAAGTCCCTTTTCTTTCACACTGCATATGTTTATAAACCTGGAGATAGATGTCCTTCTCATTACTGTTTCTGACACCCTCAATCATCTTTGATCCTGCAAAATGCCAAGTCCTTGGAGGCCTGTGTCACCAGACGACACCACTGACTCTGCACCCAGTCACTGTCTTGTCTCGACCTCGCCCACCATTTGCTTGAGCCCCCGGCTCACTGTCTTCCTCTTTACCCCAGTCCAACAATCTTTCTTGATGACTTCAATGTTCTCATGCTGAATCACTGAAGGACGCGACTGCTAAATTCTTTGACTTCTTCACTTCAAGGATAATCCCTCTACAGTTAAGTCTTAGGCCTGGAATACACTAGCCACGCACTCCAACATTCAAAACCTCTGCTTTTTCATCAACAAGTATAACATGTCTAAAATCTGGATTTTAAGCCCCTTTTTTCCTAACTCACTCTCTCCTCTACCTCTTGATGCCCTTAGCTTTTTTACTGTACTGAAGTGACTCATCAATTTCACTGACTCTTACCAACCGAATTAATTCTACCAAACTCACTGACTCAGCAATTTTCCATTATCCATCACCAATCTCCCCCACCCACGATTCCTACACTCCTGTTAGTTCTTCCTCTAAAATATAAACCCGCCCAATTCTCTGCATCTCTATTAGGAACTTCATGGCCTAAGCCACTACCAACTCTTGCCTGAAATAAGAAAATACACAGAACTAGCCTCCTGCTTTCATTATTTCTCCCTTAAAATCAAGTTTCCATAGTATTCAGAGTGATCTTTTAAAACCATACATCAGATGTTACTTCCATGATTAAAATCCTGTATCTGGCTTCCTATTTAACTGAGGTAAGAATCTAAACCCCTTAACACGACCTACAAGGCAATAAGTGATCTGCCCCCTGACTACTTCTTCACTCAATTGCCTGTCACTCTCCACTGCCATCTATGAGGCCTGAGACTGAGGGAGAATGTTTGTGGAAGAAGACACAGCTGTGGATTCAGGTCAAGGAACTAGCTCATATTATCAGTGAAAACCAGGCACTCATATAACTGCCTCTGACCCAAAGACAGCTTCAATGTCCCATGACGTTCCAGTTGATTTTCTTGGGATTATCTATATAATTGTCAGAGGTCAATGCCACAGATAAAACACAATATGCCACATTAACGTTTACTAGCACAGAACAGAACTATGACTTGCCTTATAATTTTAGAGGCCATAGGACATGACAAACTCATATTGGGTTCATTTTCTTCTAAAACCCCTAGTTTTTCAAGTATTAGTTTTTGTTAACCGTATCCCAACCCCACCCCTGCATATGTCCCAGAAGAGCAAATGATGTGATCCAAACTGCACATAAACCATATGAAATTTCTTTCATTTATTTTAAACTAGATTTGGTCCATTTTCCTACATGCCCAATATATTTTTGAAGGAGGATCTGGTTATGAAACATGAATGATATACCTCCCTGCTTCATGTCACCCACAAATTTAGGCAGTAAGCCATAGAGGTCCTCATCCAAGGCGCTGATTCATCTTTAAACAACAGCCTTTGGTTAAACTCCTTCAATCTGTTATGAATCTAAAAACTTGATAATCATTAACCTCATTTTATTATTAAATTAAATGGGATCTGAAAAGTTTTTCTTTGATAATCTGTTAAAATTAACATTTCCTCCAATCTATCCAAAATGTGTTAGTTGGGTGATTTGTTTCTTGAGAACTTAATTCTCGGTCTTGGCAATCCTGCCCTCCTTTTCTCAGTGCTCACTGGCTTTTAAGAATGCCTTCTAGACTTTTTTTCAGGTGACCTCAAGTTCAAACTAGTTTATAGTTTAGAAGCTGACCTTTTTTCTTTTTGAAAATCAGCACTATATTTCCTGTTCCCAGTCTTCTACTTACCCATTCTCCAGACTTAAAAAAAGAAAAATTGTGTTACTTCACAAATCTCATCTGTAAGTTCTCTCAATACTTACGCTATAAATCATTGAGAAAAAGAGACTCCAGGGAGCTCATTAAGAACAACTTTCTACCTGGGGCTTCAATTTCCTCCAGAAGGTAAATAAACCTAAACTTCTTCAGTATTTATCTCTGGGTTTGAGTGACTTTTGTTTGCTTGTTAAGATCTTTCAACAACCAGCATTTATTATTTTAATAATCCTTGACATACCTTTTTTTTTAAAACTTTTTTTATCTCTTTAATTAACGTTGCCAGGTTGTTTTTATCTTTTACACTTAAATGACTGTTATGTGTATATTTTCTTAACATGCATGTGGTACTGCTTCAGTATCCCTGCTAGTATCACTGCTAAGAGATTTGCTGATTTTTTTTTTTTGCGGTACACGGGCCTCTCACTGTTGTGGCCTCTCCCGTTGAGGAGCACAGGCTCCGGACGCGCAGGCTCAGCGGCCACGGCTCACGGGCCCAGCCGCTCCGCGGCATGTGGGATCCTCCCGGACCGGGGCACGAGCCCGTGTCCCCTGCATCGGCAGGCGGACTCTCAACCACTGCGCCACCAGGGAAGCCCGAGATTTGCTGATTTTAACAAGAGATATTTGATTCCATTGCTGTAAGCAAAGGATAGGTCTGAGTACACCAAGTTTGTTTAAAAGTTTCACTTCTTTGTATTAAAACCTCATGTTCACCCATTATCTAAACAGTGATATACAACTGCCTGAAGCCATTAGAATCTTTCAGAAATTTATCCTCAAATATTTTTCCTATCCACGAATTACAAGGATATTTATGAGCATATTGGGATACATAAAGTATGTGAAAAGATAAAGTACATAGGTACCACTAACTCAAAAACTGATGAGGTGTTATCCTAGCTTTAACATATTCTTCTGTTCAAAGAAATGAATACAGACTCTTCAGAAGTAATTGATTAGGTGAACCTGGGAGATGAACGCCTATATCTAAGTTGGACAAAGAAGCAGCACTCAATGTACAACTGTTAATAGATATAAAAATAGAGAAATACAAAAGAGAAAACATGGACAATTGAGACCGCTTTTAAGATTAACGTAATTTGAAAATAGAGTTCTTTAACTTGACTAAGAAGAAAATTAGGACGTCTAGATGTCCATACCTGTCATATGCTTTATGCTACACTATGTAATATACTATTTCAATTTTCTTTTATAAAATCATACCATCATAATAAACACACCTTCACATAAAGGTAGAAAAACTGGGGCTTCTGAAATTTTCAACATGACTGAAATACGTAAAACTGAATAGTGGGAAAAGATAGAAAATTAAGCCTTCCACCATGGGGAAGACTGTCTATTATCATTACCCCTAATTAATCATTTTAAGCTGTAATTTCTTTTGAATTAAAAAAGTAAGCTGCAGGAGGTATCTGCAATATTGAGTATTAGTTAAGAAAATAAGTTCCTTTTTTCTGGTTTAATTCAATAAAGTAATTTTGTTGTTAAATGTACCTCTCTAAAGGTGAAGAGAAAAGAATTTATTCAAACAGCATCATAAGAGAAGCACTGCTGGCCTGATAAAACTTCCAAAGAACTCGGTGCATATTCTGGACTATGGAAGTCAATTTTTGCTTATTATGAATATTGATTTTTATGAAAAACACTTCATAAATGCTAGTCTTCCCAGTTTAATTTGGGAAAAGTACCCAAGTAATTCCATAATTAAACAGAGAATTAAACAATTTGTGTGTGAAAATACAGAGCAGATAGGAACTATGTTTCTCGCTTCAATCATTTCATAAGTACTTTTCCCAGAAGAAATTCAAGTGTAGTAATTACTAATGTTCAATAGATGGCGACCTTTACATTATAGTTACCAAACCAGTATTAGCCTAGGACAGTGTAATCCAACAGTAGAAAATGAAAGGAGATAAATTACAAATACCATATTTTGCAACAGACAATAATTATTGTTTGGTGATATACCCATTTTTTTGAACCTGTGGTCTTTTTTCCAGGTTGGTGAAATACTTTGCAGGAATGCATATGATAATATAGGCTAAGTGATTCTATCTAGCTGTAAATGTTTTATGTTTACTTTTTAAAATTAGACTATGCTGTGAAAGCCTTGGTATTCTGTGTTGGGGGGCAAATCTGACTGTTAATTCCTACCTCATGAAGGTATGTGAGAATATGAGCCTAGGGAATGATTCCTGATTTCTCTGCATAGCTTACAGAGGAGAGCTTTAGGTAATTTACTCAAATGACATGTGTCCTAATACGGATAGGCAACACGAGTCCAGTATGTTTGTGAATCAGCAATAATGAAGACATGGCAGGTCAGCAAACTGTGTTTCTTCATTCATCTATTTTATGTGGATCCTGTGAATATCTGTGAACAAGCTAAAATGTTTAAAACCTTGCTGTAAAAAGAGTGTTTGGAAGCACTTACGTAGGTTATGCTTTCTAAACTTTCAATGAATGTATAAAGGCAATAAGATTCTGTTCAAGAAGCAACTTAACATCTGTACCGATGGCCTTCAGCTGCAAATCGCATGGACATTAGTTAGTGCCAGTGGACAGCCTAGAAGAGGATAGTTTTTTTCTATAACTGCTTCAGTTTTGGGTAATGTAACTTGTGACTGGAGTTTGTACTGTTTTCCAACTAAAGGGAGAGGCAGTCACTCCTCCCTTGAGGATTATATTTTAAGTCTTTGAAAACTGGGAAAGCACATCATACATTACAATTCTTAATCATAATATGTGAAAAATCAGAACCCACCATTCCTTGAACGAGAGAAAAGAAAGACTAATAAAAGTATGTTTTGATCATGATAATTTTAGGCATCTTTTTGCTAAACTAAAATGTTGCTTTATATATTTATATAAGCCTATACAAGCATAAAAAATTTGAAACTGTCTATTAGATAAATATTGTACTATAGAAAATAGAAACTGAGAAAATAGTGAGCTCAAGAAAATCACACTTTAACTTAAAATAAATTGTATGGTGCTTGGCACAATGATATATTTTAGGTATATATGCTTTTAAAAGATATTTTTTAAATGTAATTTTCTATGGCATCCCATAATTCTCTATACTGGTAGGCCACATATTACTATTAGCTTTCAGTACTAATATCTAATTAATAATATGGCAGCTGTTTCTTTTTTTTTCTTAAGATTTTTAGAAATTTGGTGTAATGTCTGAAACATTTATATTAACATATTTCCATAGAAATAACCCAAAGAAAGTTTAGTATTATTTGTTTGTTTGTTTTTCTATACTGCAGGTTCTTAATAGTCATCAGGTTTTGTTTCGTTTTTTTGTGGTACGCGGGCCTCTCACTGTTGTGGCCTCTCCCGTTGCGGAGCACAGGTTCCAGACGCGCAGGCTCAGCCACCATACATGGCTCATGGGCCCAGCTGCGCCGCAGCATGTGGGATCTTCCCGGACCGGGACACGAACCTGTATTCCCTGCAGCAGCAGGCGGACTCTCAACCACTGCGCCACCAGGGAAGCCCTAGTCATCAGTTTTATACACACCAGTATATACGTGTCAATCCCAATCGCCCAATACAGCACACCACCATCCCCACCCCACTGCAGTTTTCCCCCCTTGGTGTCCATACGTTTGTTCTCTACATCTGTGTCTCAACTTCTGTCCTGCAAACCAGTTCATCTGCACCATTTTTCTAGGTTCCACATACATGCGTTAATATATTTGTTTTTCTCTTTCTCACTTACTTCACTCTGTATGACAGTCTCTAGATCCATCCACGTCTCAACAAATGACTCAATTTCGTTCCTTTTTATGGCTGAGTAATATTCCATTGTATATATGTACCACACCTTCTTTATCCATTTGCCTGGCGATGGGCATTTAGCTTGCTTCCATGACCTGGCTATTGTAAATAGTGCTGCAATGAACATTGGGGTGCATGTGTCTTTTTGAATTATGGTTTTCTCTGGGTATATGCCCAGTAGTGGGATTGCTGGATCATATGGTAATGTTATTTTCAGTTTTTTAAGGAACCTCCATACTGTTCTCCAAAGTGGCTGTATCAATTTACATTCCCACCAACAGTGCAAGAGGGTTCCCTTTTCTCCACACCCTCTCCAGCATTTGTTGTTTGTAGATTTTCTGATGAGGCCCATTCTAACTGGTGAGAGGTGATACCTCATTGTAGTTTTGATTTGCATTTCTCTAAGAATTAGTGATGTTGGACACTTTTCATGTGCTTCTTGGCCATCTGTATGTCTTCTTTGGAGAAATGTCTATTTAGGTCTTCTGCCCATTTTGCATTGGGTTTGTTTTTTTAATATTGAGCTGCATGAGCTGTTTATATATTTTGGAGATTAATCCTCTGTCCGTTGATTCATTTGCAAATATTTTCTCCCATTCTGAGGGCTGTCTTTTTGTCTTGTTTATTGTTTCCTTTGCTGTGCAAAAGCTTTGAAGTTTCATTAGGTCCCATTTATTTTTGGTTTTACTTCCATTACTCTAGGAGGTGGATCAAAAAAGATCTTGCTGTGATTTATGTCAAAGAGTGTTCTTCCTATGTTTTCCTCTAAGAGTTTTATAGTGTTTGGTCTTACATTTAGGTCTCGAATCCATTTTGAGTTTACTTTTGTGTATGGTGTTAGGGAGTGTTCTAATTTCATTCTTTTACATGTAGCTGTCCAGTTTTCCCAGCACCACTTATTGAAGAGCCTGTCTTTTCTCCATTGTATATCCCTGCCTCCTTTGTCATAGGTTAGTTGACCATAGGTGCATGGGATTATCTCTGGGCTTTCTATCTTGTTCCATTGATCTGTGTTTCTGTTTTTGTGCCAGTACCATATTGTCTTGATTACTGTAGCTTTGTAGTATAGTCTGAAGTCAGGGAGTCTGATTCCTCCAGCTCCGTTTTTTTCCCTCAAGACTGCTTTGGCTATTCGGGGTCTTTTGTGTCTCCATACAAGTTTTAAGATGATTTGTTCTAGTTCTGTAAAAAAAATGCCATAATTTGATAGGGATTACATTGAACCTGTAGATTGCTTTGGATAGTACAGTCATTTTCACAATATTGATTATTCCAATCCAAGAACATGGTATATCTCTCCATCTGTTTGTATCATCTTTAATTTCCTTCATCAGTGGCTTATAGTCTTCTGCATACAGGTCTTTTGTCTCCCTAGGTAGGTTTATTCCTAGGTATTTTATTCTTTTTGTTGCAATAGTAAATGGGAGTGTTTCCATAATTTTTCTTTCAGATTTTTCATCATTAGTGTATAGGAATGAAAGAGATTACTGTGCATTAATTTTGTAACCTGGAACTTTACCAAATTCATTGATTAGCTCTAGTAGTTTTCTGGTGGCATTTTTAGGATTCTCTATGTATAGTATCATATCATTGGCAAACAGTGACAGTTTTATTTCATCTTTTCCAATCTGTATTCCTTTTATTTCTTTTACTTCTCTGATTGCCGTGGCTAGGACTTCCAAAACTATGTTGAATAATAGTGGTGAGAGTGGACATCCTAGTCTCGTTCTTGATCTTAGAGGAAATGCTTTCAGTTTTTCCCCATTGAGAACGATGTTTGCTGTGGGTTTGTCATATATGGCCTTTATTATGTTGAGGTAGGTTCCCTCTATGCCCACTTTCTGGAGAGTTTTTATTATAAATGGGTGTTGAATTTTGTCAAAAGCTTGTTCTGCATCTATTGAGATGATCATATGGTTTTCATTCTTCAATTTGTTAATATAGTGTATCACATTGAATGATTTGCGAATATTGAAGAATCCTTGCATCCCTGGGATAAATCGGACTGGATCATGGTGTATGATCCTTTTATTGTGTTGCTGGATTCTGTTTGCTAGTATTTTGTTGAGGACTTTTGCATCTATGTTCATCAGTGATATTGGTCTGTAATTTTCTTTTTTTGTAGTATCTTTGTCTGGTTTTGGTATCAGGGTGTTGGTGGCCTCATAGAATGAGTTTGGGAGTGTTCCTTTCTCTGCAATTTTCTGGAAGAGTTTTTTTCCTTTTTTTTTTTTTTTTTTGGCAGTACGCAGGCCTCTCACTGTTGTGGCCTCTCCCGTTGCGGAGCACAGGCTCTGGAAGCACAGGCTCAGGGGCCGTGGCTCACGGGCCCAGCCGCTCTGCAGCATGTGGGATCTTCCCAGACCGGGGCACAAACCTGTGTCCCCTGCATCGGCAGGTGGACTCCCAACCACTGCACCACTAGGGAAGCCCTGGAAGAGTTTGAGAAGGATGGGTGTTAGCTCTTCTCTAAATATTTGATAGAATTCACCTGTGAAGCCATCTGGTCCTGGACTTTTGTTTGTTGGAAGATGTTTAATCACAGTTTCAATTTCATTACTTGCGTTTGGTCTGTTCATATTTTCTGTTTCTTCCTGATTCAGTCTTGGAAGCTTATACTTTTCTAAGAATTTGTCCATTTCTTCCAGGTTGTCCATTTTATTGGCATAGAGTTGCTTGTAGTAGTCTCTTAGGATGCTCTGTATTTCTGAGGTGTCTGTTCTAATTTCTCCATTTTCATTTCTACTTTTATTGATTTGAGTCCTCTCCTTCTTTTTCTTGATGAGCCTGGCTAAAGGTTTATCAATTCTGCTTATCTTCTCAAAGAACCAGCTTTTACTTTTATTGATCTTTGCTATTGTTTTCTTTGTTTCTATTTCATTTATTTCTGACCTGATCTTTATGATTTCTTTCCTTCTGCTAACTTTGGGTTTTGTTTGTTCTTCTTTCTCTAGTTCCTTTAGGTGTAAGGTTAGATTGTTTGAGATTTTTCTTGTTTATTGAGGTAGGCTTGTATAGCAATAAACTTCCCTCTTAGAACTGCTTTTGCTGCATCCCACAGGTTTTGGATTGTCGTGTTTTCATTGTCATTTGTCTCTAGGTATTTTTTGATTTCCTCTTTGATTTCTTCAGTGATCTCTTGGTTATTTAGGAATGTATTGTTTAGCCTCCATGTGTTTGTGTTTTTTACACTTTTTTCCCTATAATTCATTTCTAATCTCATAGCATTGTGGTCAGAAAAGATGCTTGATATGATTTCAATTTTCCTAAATTTACTGAGGCTTGATTTGTGACCCAAGATGTGATCTATCCTGGAGAATGTTCCTTGCGCACTAGAGAAGAAAGTGTAATCTGCTGTTTTTGGATGGAATGTCCTATAAATATCAATTAAATCTATCTGGTCTATTGTGTCATTTAAAGTTTCTGTTTCCTTATTTATTTTCATTTTGGATGATCTGTCCATTGGTGTAAGTGAGGTGTTAAAGTCCCCCACTATTACTGTGTTACTGTCTATTTCCTCTTTTATAGCTGTTAGCAGTTGCCTTATGTATTGAGGTGCTCCTATGTTGGGTGCATATATATTTATAATTGTTATATCTTCTTGGATTGATCCCTTGATCATTATGTAGTGTCCTTCCTTGTCTCTTGTAACAGTCTTTATTTAAAGTCTATTTTATCTAATATGAGTATAGCTACTCCAGCTTTCTTTTGATTTCCATTTGCATGGAATATCTTTTTCCATCCCCTCACTTTCAGTCTGTATGTGTCCCTAGGTCTGAAGTGGGACAGCATATATATATGGGTCTTGTTTTTGTATCCATTCAGCAAGCCTGTGTCTTTTGGTTGGAGCATTTAATCCATTCACGTTTCAGCTAATTATCGATATGTATGTTCCTATGACCATTTTCTTAATTCTTTTGGGTTTGTTTTTGTGGGTCCTTTTCTTCTCTTGTGTTTCCCACTTAGAGAAGTTCCTTTAGCATTTGTTGTACAGCTGGTTTGGTGGTGCTGAATTCTCTTAGCTTTTGCTTGTCTGTAAAGCTTTTGATTTCTCCATGAAATCTGAATGAGATCCTTGCCAGGTAGAGTAATCTTGGTTGTAGGTTCTTCCCTTTCATCACTTGAAGTATATCATGCCACTCCCTTCTGACTTGTAGAGTTTCTGCTGAGAAATCAGCTGTTAACCTTATGGGAGTTCCCTTGTATGTTATTTTTCGGTTTTCCCTTGCTGCTTTCAGTAATTTTTCTTTTTCTTTAATTTTTGCCAATTTGATTGCTATGTGTCTCGCCGTGTTTCTCCTTGGGTTTATCCTGTATGGGACTTGCTGCGGTTCCTGGACTTGGGTGGCTATTTCCTTTCCCATGTTAGGGAAGTTTTCGACTCTCATCTCTTCAAATATTTTCTCTGGTCCTTTCTCTCTCTCTTCTCCTTCTGGGACCCCTATAATGTGAATGTTGTTGCGTTTAATGTTGTCCCAGAGGTCTCTTAGGCTGTCTTCCTTTTTTTTTGCGGTATGTCGTCCTTTCACTGTTGTGGCCTCTCCCGTTGCGGAGCACAGGCTCTGGACGTGCAGGCTCAGTGGCCATGGCTCACGGGCCCAGCCGCTCCACGGCATGTGGGATCCTCCCAGACTGGGGCACGAACCCGTGTCCCCTGCATCGGCAGGTGGACTCTCAACCACTGCGCCACCAGGAAAGCTCCTGTCTTCAATTCTTTTCATTCTTTTTTCTTTATTCTGTTTCGCAGTAGTGAATTCCACCATTCTGTCTTCCAGGTCACTTATCCATTCTTCTGCCTCAGTTATTCTGCTATTGATTCCTTCTAGTGTAGTTTTCATTTCAGTTGTTGTGTTGTTCATCTCTGTTTGTTTGTTCTTTAATTCTTCTGGATGTTTGTTAAACATTTCTTGCATCTTCTCGATCTTTTCCTCCATTCTTTTTCCGAGGTCCTGGATCATCTTCACTCTCATTATTCCGAATTCTTTTTCTGGAAGGTTGCCTATCTCCGCTTCATTTAGTTGTTTTTCTGGGGTTTTATCTTGTTCCTTCATCTGGTACATAGCCCTCTGCCTTTTCATCTTGTCTGTCTTTCTGTGAATGTGGTTTTTGTTCCACAGGCTGCAGGATTGTAGTTCTTCTTGCTTCTGCTCTCTGCCCTCTGGTGGATGACTCACCAGTTAAGAAGATTGTAGAATGGGTCTCATCAATGCTGGTAGGAAAATCCATCCAATCAGGCCAGGGGTTCTATGTTCTCTTGGATGGGTCAGCAGCTGTAACTTTCAGTGTTTTCATAGTCCAGCCAACTCCAAATGACTCTAAGCCTGAGGGTCTACAAGCTGCAGGAACAGCTGTTTCTTTTTAATCAATGTTTTAGATTAGACTCTTAACTTTAAATGTTTCCTTAGTAATGATAAAAATTTCTGTTGGTTGTTCAATCACAGCACTAAGCATTTCATTTGCCTGTTTCTAAAATTAGTCAGGTATTGTCACCTCACAGGAGTCACTGAGCTATTCATGTCAAAACAGACCAAAAACACAAAGGAAGATGGATTAAGGAACAAACGTTCATTTAATTAAAAAAAAAATACCTTGCACAACTACTCAACAGATAACACCAAGAAAAAAGCATCAACTTTTGCCAGTTAGATTGTCCAGAGCACAGTTCTCCTTTCAAGCAGCTTAGGTATGATTCTACTTTACCTTCAGTATAGATATTAATGCCTCGATATTTTTATGAAATTTTGACCTTATGTTGACTTTTTATTAGATTAAAGGTTACATAGACCATATTGTAAACAATCTCCCTAAAATTTAACAATTAGGGAATTGGAGAAATATGCAATTATATACAGTTGGTACCATTAGTAAGTGCTAATTAGAACCAAATATGGGGGTGGGGGGTGGTGAAGACTACAACAACTTGTGTTAAAAAAGCTTATACTCTAGTTAAGTATACAGGACATGGAGACAAATACCTGTCACCAAATTAGAAAAGGATGCACCACAACAGAGGTAACAATGCTACTTTCAACTGGGTCTAAGTCAGTGACTCTACTGCAGAATAACTTTTTCTTAAATGCTCATCGGCCAAAATGAATATGAATACAGAACGGTAGCTGGTGTGTATTGTGGACTGAATTGTGTCCCTCCCCCAGATGCATGTTGAAGCCCTAACCCTTAATGCAATAGTATTTTTGAGACAGGGCTTATAAAGAGGTAATCAAGGTTAAATGAGGTCATAACGGTTGAGGCCCTAATCCAAAATGACTGGTGCCCTTGAAGGAGGGGAACAGACAGACACCAGAGCTCTTGGAGGAAAGGCCATGTGAGGACCCAGCGAGAATGTGGCCACCTGCAAGCCAGACAGGCCTCACCAGAAACCTACCCCTGTGAGCACCTCGGTCTTAGACGTCTAGCTTCTAGGGCTGGGAGAAAATAAATTTCTGTTGTTTAAGCCATCAAGTTTGGGTATCTTGTTATAGCAGCCTCAGCTGACTAATATAGAATATTTGTAATTTAAGAAGTAGTTCACTAGACATGAAGCTTACACTCCTAACACCCACCTTCAAACTGAACTTGTATATTTATATACAGCTGACCCTTGAAGAACACAGGTTTGAACTGCACTGGTCCACTCATACGTGGATTTTTTCACTAAATGCGTACTATAGTATTACACAATCCATGCTTGGTTGAATCCACGTGTGTGGAACCACAGAGAGAGAGGGCCGACTATAAAGTTACATGTGGATTTTTGACTGTACGGGGGTTGGCGCCCCTAACCCCCACTGTGTTCAGGGGGCAACTGTATTTACATACGTAAATATTTATATTTTTATGGTATATTTACATATCTCTGTGTATAAACGTCTAGAAAGAAGTAGCATGCCTGTTAGAATGCCTTTTCCTCCCAATTTATATAACACGGAGACTCTGGTATTCAAGGAGCTCGTTCTCTAGTTGGGAGATTTAGGACATGCAGACAAGTATCCACAGTACAAATTAGAAACGGAGGTGCCAGGGAGTGGTAAAAACGGCACAACTGCTACTTCAGAAGTGAGGCTTTTTCTGCCGTGGGGCTGGGGCTGGGGCTGGGGGCAGGGCTGGGGCTGGGGGCGGGGTTGGGGTAGGTGTTGGGGTGGGGTTGGGGGTGGGGTGCTGCGGGAAAGGATGTGCAGGCGACGGGCTCAGGAGGCAGCAGGGGAGCTGGGATGAGGGAGCATCTGCGCTTGGCCCGCATTCTCTGGGGCCCAGCACTGGCCGTTCGGGCAGATGACGCTCGATCCCATGGGATTACTCAGAGCACTGCAAGATGGCTGGTCCCCCAGTAGCGCCCTCCTGACCCTGTAAGATCTGTAATATCCCCTTACACATTTCCAAAGGCCGCTCAGCAGCAGCGTCTCCCGCAGGAGAGAAGAACTAGAGGTAAACTTTTAAAGATGTGAAGGAAATGGCAGAGGTGCTCAAATAAAACGTATTACATGACCCATTAAATGATTAACACGTGTGATTCTAGAAATGGCATATGGAAAATTACTGCTACAAAACTTATCCTGCCACTCACCAGTTACAAGATCTTATCACATTTGTTCAGAGTTAATCTTAATTTTCTGTCTTGAAGCTTCTTCTTTCATTCATTCATAGAGTCCTGATTATATTTGATTTCTTTCTTTTCTCTTTCTTTTTTCTGCCAGTACACTTGCTTTATTGCAAGGATAAAGAACAAAATCCTACAAACACCAAGGTAGGAAACAAAAGTTATTTATAATAGAAATACCTTTACCTACTCATTACTCCCAGGGTGCTTCTGATGGAATCGACAAACATCCTTTACTCGAGAGAAAGAAAAGTGTCTTTCTTTTGACTTCCATACACGTTTCAGGCTACCCTAAACTGATCTTTCACTTTAATGATCTCCCTAAATAGTGTCTGTGATCTGGTTTCAAAATGTAGGAGAAGGGATGAGAAGTGTCCCAGACGGAGAGAATGATGAGAAGGTGAAGACAAGGCCCACGCTGAAGAGAATGGATACAACTGAGGTCCAAACCAGGACCTAACAGAGCCAACAAGGTCCTCCCCAGTCAGCCGGCCTGACAGCGACCAGGCTTCCTTTCCACCCTCCCCCCGACCCTCAGTTCACTGCATGTGGGCAGCTACTCACGGAGACTGTGGTCTTGGAGGAGGGGATGGGTGGCTGGAGCTGAGGTGACATGTGAAAACCAAGACAGGTTTTTATAGAGAAGACTAAATTGTCAAATTCATCACTAAATTATGAAGACAGCATGTATGTCACATTTCTACACATGAAAGTTTTGTTTTTGAGTGACTTCATGTGTGTTTAAGGGGCATTCTGTTCCCTACAAATATGTTACCAACATCTACTACATTTCTAGGACTTCAGTGGGTCTCAATGGGAAAAGCATTAAGTTGATCATTATGCCCAGGGCTGGCACTAACTAGGTGGGTATACTTTATTTAGCAAGTTGATAACCTCCCCGATTCTTCATTTTCTAATTTTACTTGAAGGTGGTTAGATATGATAATTAGACAACTTCCCATTTAAAATGCTGTGGATAGTACTGGGAACGTATATTATTTGCCTCTACGCGTTAAGCGTTGTGTTTTTGGATCACGCTTCCCTTCACATGCCACATTTGGGCCACGCTGTCTTTTTGGTTCTGTGAACCCGCCATGCTCCTTTCCACTTCGGGATTCCCACATTTGTTTCCTCTGCCTTGAGCACTCACCCCAAGCCATCACATGGTTGACCCCTTTTCCTCCCTCAGGTGATGGCATTAAGGTCATCTCCTCAGAAATCCACACAATCTAAGTAATCCCACTCTACCTAAGCCAAACTTCCTTTATATTATTTTATTATCTTGATAACACAATTATCTTAGATTATCTTGTTTATATATTGATATACTATTCTTCTGAATCCCTAGCACACATCAGTCCCTGGAATTTAAACATTCAGTAATTATTCATGTGAAAGAATGAATGCAGGCAACAAATGAATATTTACAATTTATAAGGTTTTAAATCCACATCAGCAACACAACTACTGCAAAATTATTTGTCTTGGGAAATCAATTCATCCTATATTTCAGGGAAAAAAAAATGAATAAAAGAAGGGACTGCTACTCTCTTTCTTAACACCACAGTTTTTATTAAACATGCTCTCTAAGGCGTTTTTTACCTGAGTCTTCCTAAAGGGCATAATGATGTATAAAAGGAGTAGGTTTCTGTTTCCACAGATAATTGTTTTTCAAGTAGCAAAAAGACTGACTGTGTGGGAGACATTCTATCTTCTGGCTGGTAAAATATTATACGAAAAAAACTGTTGAAAATTCTGAAGAGTAACTTTCTAATTTTACATGAAAAACAAGCCTGTGATAAAGAAAGTCTGTATAAGAGAGACAAACAAAAACAAGCTATAAATTAGGTCACTAGACTTACAACAATATTTTTGCAAGAAGTTTTTATAAGTTTTGGCTAGCTTTTAAGCTTGGACTATAAGATGTCCCAGGAGGCTAAATGAGCACAGGAATTTCTCCTCTGACAGGGTCAAATGGAATGTCCTTTGCGATCCTGGCTGAACATTTACCCTCATGCTCAAATGTGGATCACTCCATTTACCTCAATCTATGCTTTCAGTAAGACATCAAGTATTTTATCTTTAATTAGGCAAGGCATTAAACTCCTATTTTCAACTGCACCTATTTCAAGTTATAAAGCTCTACATGCATGCATACATACATTCTCTTGTCTTTATTAAGGAAAAACTCTTTTATTTACCTAAAACGCTCTTTCTTTCTCTCAACTCTGAAGTTATTCTAGAAATTTGGTTCTTGGTATAAAATACCATGTTTACTCTACCCAGACCATTTATTTTCATGAGAATTTGATTCTTCTTTCAAGCATCATCTTTTGAGATCAATGAAGAATTAAAGGGTATAGGAAAAGCTGGTGTAAGTAAATAGATTTTCTTACAGAGGCCAGAGACACGGTGGTAACTGGGATTGATGTCAGAAACATAAAATCATAAGAAACATCTGAAAAAGTACTGATAAAATTAAAAGAAAGACATCGTAATACATTATATAGTAAAAATGAACATAGATAAATCCTAGAATTATTTTAAAAAATGCATTTGGCACGCCAGATTTTAAATAGTAATCACTAACTGAAATTAATGTTAGTTTCTCAAAATTATCAGGCAGTTTTCCTACTTTACAGTGACATTAAAATCAAGAAAACCTGGAAAAATAAAAACGGAACCTTGAATGCAAGCAAAGATGCTTCAGTAATAATTTTCACACAAAGCCTCATTCTATGTTGTGCCCCAGTCTAACTGATCTTACCTGTTACTCACATAAGATGTTATGTAAAATAATGAAACAATGCAGGAAAAAAAAATATGGATCTTTGTCATATTCCACACTCACATTTTAGCAACCTCACAAAATTAAAAACGTTGTCCAAATTAAACATCAGGAGAATTATTTATTTTACCAAAGTGATAATGTACGTCTTGAAAGGCTTGTTACTAGCTTCAAGGAAACAGAAAACAACTACAAAGCTAAGTTAAAGGCAACTTTATTACAATACTTTTCCAAACTTCAAAATGCATTTATTATTGAATTTAATCTAATATATAATACATTATATTACAAGACAGAAAGCATTTCTGGTCAGATATTTAGCTTGCATGTAAAGCCCAATACAGAGCTTCCTTGGAACAGCAATAATGCATAATAGTTTATATCACTAAGTAAAGTATTTCTCTGATGTTGCATAAAGAATCATTCATATTGCAATTTATTTTATGTTCATTTCCCCTGATTTAGAAATAAAGCAAAGCTATCTTTTCTTCAACTTACTAGCTTATACCTAGAAGTTGTCTATATCCTAAACACATCCACCAGCTTAGAAATAATTGCTTTGGTAGAAAACAGGATTTTTAAAACTAACGAAACCAAACGAACACTATTATTTCCCCATTGCAAACAGGGGCAGAATTCTCTTCTTTCCTTTTTTGGGAGCCAAATCTGGGCCCTCCTGCTCTTCAGACAGTCACCCTCAATAGTTTCTGCTTTACAAAAATACCCAAATCTGTAATGAACTCTATTCTAACAAAGTCATTTCTCTTTTATCTTGCCTCCTCATATTTGCTTACTTAGAAGCGTTTACAGCCCACTTTGAACATTACGTAATAATGAACTTTACAATAAAGTAACCTTGGGAAATGCAGTAACATAAAGGAAGTATTTTCCAAATTAGACAAGGACATTATTTGTTCATCTACCTCTGCTTCAACCAACCAACCAGATTCCACTTACGAAAATAATTCCTTTTCCAAGGTTACTCCTATAATAACAATAAAAACAGATGTAAATCCACTGAATCAATCTGGCTCCTTACTTCGCTCTCTTGGTTTAACATTTGTGAGCTACCAACTAGCACAAAACGTGTTCATCCTCCTTGTTTTCACAATGGCAGGAAATGGTTAGAGAAGTATAGAAAAGATTCTATTTTGTCTTTCATAAGGCAAATTTAAAACGGATTTTGCTATGAAGTTGGAGGAAAAGAAAAAGGGAACGAAAAGGCATGTGCTGGCTGCTCTTGGGGCAAGGTTCATAAATCACTGTACGTTAAGAGCGCGTGCTGAAACTTCATGGTGCCAGTCACGTAATTTTGTGTATTTGGGACTAAAGACGTGAAGGGGTGTCTTTTCCCTGCGGAAATAAAAAGAAAAGAAAGAAGAAAAGAGAGTGATAGAAGAGTCACAAGAAAGAGAAAGAAAAGGTTTCTACACTTAGATCACCATGCAGAAAACGAGCCTTCCAAAAGCTTAATTTCACAGAGCTGTTTTGTTTAACAGCGAAGATTTCAAGGGTAGAGCCATGTTTAGAAGTACAGAAATTAATCTCTAGAGCCCTCTTGGAAACGTCCATTTTTTTCCCCCAAACAAAGCGACTGCAAGACAACATACGAACTCATTCACAAACATCTGTAGTGTTAGCAAAGCGCCCCCAGATATACCCTTCTGCCCACTCACTTCAATACTGAAGAAAACAAGCCACAGACAAAAAATCCAGACAGCATCAACTAATTTAAAAATCTGTAAGTTGTACATTTCAGTCCCACAAAAGGCACCAAAGTTAAGCTTAGCTCCTAGGTGCAAAGACAAAATGCCATACCATTCACTTGAAAAACCACAAATTGAGACCATTCATAAAAGGAAAGCATTCAATTTACCAAAAGAAAGGACAACTTACTTTGCCTTCTTTGTATTATCAGTTTCAGATTCTTTCACTGAAATAAAATAAGCAATATCCAATGTCAGTTTGCTTTTTTTTTAACTTTAAAATCACTTAAGCAATTACCTGTATCGATTAATACCAAATGGTCAAGTTACACAGAGCCGCTAAAAAAGTTCCTTATCACGTTGGCATTGGCTATACGCTATAGTCAGTACTATGACTACTACTACTGCTACACTTTTCAATATAACTCTCCTGAGCTGGTTGCTTATTTACAGTACCACTATGCATGGCATAATTTAAAAGCAAACTGTCTCAGGAAAATTACTATTTTCCAATAACTGTCCATCAGTCTAAATGCCACTCTCTGTGGCAGAGAAATATTCATCCATTAGAATCCCTAGGTATTCACTTACTACGTTCAGTCCCAGTGATCTGGGCGAGGATTCGGAAAGAGCGAGACTGAGTCGTTCCAGTCCTTGGACGCCAGTCTTCAGTATCTTCAATCAGTCTCTTCTTACTGGCATCACTGTGAGTAGGTATGTGATAAAACTCTGTATAACGATCCATAATGTGTTTTCTTGGTGGGCTAGGGTTCAAAAGGAAAAAAAAGGATTAAAGTATTTATAATTATGTTAAGAACAAAATAACTTCTCCCATATTATTTATAACTTATACATTTAATCCTCAATGTCCCTTTTGTGTATTTTGCTTTTTCAAGTATACTCAGTAACAATTTTTCTTAAAAAAAGAAAGCATCCTTCTAAAATAGAGTAGACTAGGTTATTTTTTTAAATTAGTTTTAAAAAAGGTACTTATATGCTAATATAAAATAATAGTATAGATGGCTATTCAACAGAAAGGTTACCGTTTGGGTAGGATTTTCCTTTTAATTGACAGAAGAAGGCAGCAGAAGAGAGATTTCAACATGAAGAAAAGGAAAAGAAAAGAATAAGAAAAGAAGGAAAATAACAAGAAATTGCAAAGTCCACAGTAATTAAAATCAAACAATTCAAAATTACTGGTATTGTTCATCTTATGGCTAACAAAGCAGATATGGACTACATCCACAACCACTGTTAAATACCCATATGCTGCTAAAATATGTTGGCTTTCACAAAATTAAATGATCATTTCTTCACCGGGCCCAGAAGCCATGAATGGTGTAGTACAGGCTAAACCAACAATTCCAAACACAATTTTGAAAAGCGTCAGAACTTATTTTCTACAGTATTCTCATTTATGTGTACAGATATCCCTAACCCTAAATAAAGCTGGGTGCAGGATCACTGCTGTAAAGAGCTGTGGTCTATCAGAAACCAATGAAATATTTATCAAAAGACCAAGATATGAATTGTGGCTCTATGACTTTTGACTGGTCAATCTCACTGAGCCTCAGTTTTTTCATTTATAAGAATATCACATATAAAGTAGCACTGTTCTCAGGATTAAATGAAATAATATATGTGAAAGGGATGTGTAAACTACGGAGTTCAAGAACTTTGAGTTTGCTAAGACTATTCATTTTTCTATTAAGAAAGCATAAATACCAATATTACGGAATTTACAATGTACATTATTTTATTAACACGTTAACCTAAGATCTAGGTAACTTTATAAATACTCCTCCCTTCTCAACCCCGCCCCCCAAATAGGATAAACGCAAACTAAATTATGAGTTTCGTTTCAGAAGAGAAGAAGGAACCTGAGCCTGGACTAGCAGACAAGTGGCACAAGATCCAAGCAGAGAAAGTACCCTAAGAGTGCCAGATGCGTGTGGCAACACCTGCTAGGTTAACTCACTGCTAAAAAACCACATTGCTATCAGAATGCCACGTGACTGGTGTCATTGTAATAGGGATACCATCAAAAGCTGTCTCAGTACACTAGAACAGTTTTTGCCCAGTGACATGGTAGAATTAAAGTTAACACTAGCTTTACAGTCAGACAGGTAGTAGTTCTAAGCATACATCCTCCATTCAGTGTGTATTTTATGCAAGTCATTTAACTTCTCCAAGTCTCGATTTTTACCACCTGAGAAATGGGGATTGCATCTACTTTAAAGGGTTGTTTTGAGGAATAAATAAGGTAGGTAAAGTATGTAAAAGTGCTTTCCACACTAACACAAAGTAACATAATGTGTTCTTTTATGATTATTGGAAAAATTATTTGCAATGCATGTTCTAAGACTACAAGTCATCATATATGTAAAGAACAGAATCAATAGTATTTACACATAATACTAATAATAGTATTTTAATAGTATTTAATGGTATATTTAGTAGCATATTTTAATAGTAATTCAAATTATTATTTATGATAAAATTTTAATATTCCAGGAGTGAAATACCTAAAATACCTTTTACTGATATTGAACAAAACCTCCTAACCCTTTTTAAAATAGACATAATTTTCTTTAATTACAAAATAATAGACATATGCTATTTCATAAATACACTGTCTCTGGCAGATTCCCAAACAGACAACACTTTATCTTATGCAATTACTTGAAAAACTTTATATTTAAGCTACTAAACTTATAGTTTTAAATTTCTCTATAGTCAGTAAGTGTTTACTCTTAAATGGTGCCAATTTCAGCTATAAGACTATTTTATCCTCTATAAAAGGTTTGGACTATAAAAATACAAAAAAATAGTGTTAAGCTAAGACACCAAGATTAATAAAGTGTCACCACTTAAGAATATTTTTTAGCCACAACACACTTGTGAAAAGTACAGTGCGTCTTAGACTCTTTTGTGACATTCACCACAGCTTAAGGTCTGTGTCAAGTGATAGAAAGTTTCTAAACGTTTACTGCCTTTGAAACTCTCATGACTATGATTAAAGAAGGGAATAATCTCAATAATTTGATTTTTTGAAATGTATTTGGGATAGAATATAAATTCAACTATCAAGAGCAAACAATTGGTTTCAAAATACAGACATTCAAAATTAGCAAATTTATTCAAAATTTTAAAAAATATTAAACACGGGAGGCCCCAACCATATCTCTAACTCCAGTATATACTGTCTATAATAATAATCTATCTTTCTGAAGGTTTAGCTTTCTAGCATGGAAAACAAGTTTCCTAGGCTCCTAACATATTTGAAAATTCTAAGCAATGAGAAGAGACTAACAAAATTTGGTGATGGTGTTAAGTTGAAAGCCAGATGAAAAGTTGCAGAGAGACAATGATGAAAATTAGAAAAGAAACCACTGATGAGGTACTTACACAGTGCCAGGGTTACTGAAGGAGGAATAACACACACACACAGAAAGATGTGATCGAGTAGAGAAGACAGTGATGTTCCCAGGATGATGGGCAACAAAGATGAGGTCAAAAAAAAAAGAAGAAAAAATGAAATAACAAAATTCAAAAAAATGAAGACATTACACCAAACATCATGCTTCAAAATAATCACGTAAATGCAGACAAACAAAAATGAACAAGTGTTAGTCAAAATTCTGTTACACTGTTATTATTTGGAGAACAGTTTTATCTGTATTTGTTTGTTTCCAAAAAACACTGAAAAATATTTTATATATTAATGCTAGTTGAAGTCTCAAGTTACTAATACCAAGAAAGATTCACTATTTAAAATTTTTTTCTAGGTTTTTATAAAATTTATTTTAGAGTGAATCCAAATTCCTACCATGGTTCCTAATAAAAGGCAGAGATTAAAATATAAGTAAGATGTCAGATGTAGAAACAGATCATTTTAGAATCACTTTTAAAATCAGAGCAGACTAAGAGAAAATCTTTCAGTCTCACATAAGATAAGAAGTATACATTACTAATAGCAAGTGTAATCTTCTCACATAAATTATCCTGAGCCATACATTATAAAGGAATAATATGCTATATGAAAATTTTCTCTTATTTTTTAAAATGAAGTGATTATGATGAAAAATATATGAAGCAGTGGGTCATAAATAATAGTCTGTTACTCAATTTTCATACTCTCCCCTGTCCATCGTTACCACCGCCCTCATTCAGAAGCAAATTCCAGGAAGTTTAGAGCTCACTTGGAGGAACTCCAGAGTTCTGTGTTACCAGCAACCTAATTATTGCCCAGAAAGGCATGTTTGATATGATAAAAGAACTAGGTTAATAACACCTAAAGAGGAAAGACATAATTCATTCATATAGCCTATTAAGCATAAAATCATTAAAAACAAATATATTCACATTCTATTATGTATAGAGACGATGAAAGTATAAAATGCTATACAGCTTCTCTACGCATTGTTGAATCAATCCTACCGCAATGATGTTTAGTCAGAGTAACTAATTACTCATTATAAACACAGTGAGAAAAGCTGCCTACCAGTTTGAATACTAAGACTGTGCATTGTAGCTAAGCGGTATTTCCACACGTCAAAGTCAGTTTCATTAACTCAATAAAGGGCTGAGTTTTGCTGCGTGGGGGTGAGATGCAGGATTAAGTTAATCTCAGTAATTTATGGGTATTTAGTCTTCTCTAAACCATAATGCAAAGCATTCTCTCCTCTGCCTTGCTATTTTAAATAGCAGGGAAACAGTTTTTCAAAATAACCTCCTCTGAATAACCTCAGAATAAAATCTTAGATACATATTTAAACATTTTAAAATTTAGGGAAGAAGTTTTATGTCAAAATGAAGTTGGGGGGAAATATTCTATGATGTGGTAAGGGGTAGCCAGCAGAGGGTTGATTAGTTAAAACCTAAAGATGCCAATTTTAATACTTTGAACAGATATTTTCATGAATTTTAGAAAATGTGCCCAAGTGGAAGAGCCCATCATACACCACAGTGGCATCTGTGCCAACGTGACAAGTCAGATGACGTGGCTTTTCTCCCTAGCTACGCCACCCACTTCCTCTGTGCCTGGACAACCTGCAATCCCCAAGAAGCCTCCTCTTCCTCAATGGTGAAATGGATTACAATGTCTTCATCTCTCAGAATTCTTGTAAGGGTGTATGTTTTTGTATTTGAAAGCACTCTGAAAACTATACAAATACAGATTTGTTGTTAGAATAGATCCTCCAGCGACTCAACATAGAAAAAGTATTATCAAACTCAACTGTAGTTTATGCACATTATTCACTCATGTAGCCTCAATTCACTTAATTTATCCTCAAGTCTATAACCATGAAAAACAAATACTAATTCAAAGTAACAGAAATAAGCCCAGGGCACAAACAGGTGACAGAACCAAAAATTTGGCAAGACACACCAAAATTTGGCTTCAAAAAACCCTAGGCTTGAATCTTAGCTCTATCACCTGAGAATTCAATTACATACTGCATTTAAAAACATCTAGCACAATGCTTAGTAATAATGAAAAAATTAATGAATCTTAATCTGCATTTTAAAAAATGTATATTTAACCTAAATGCTTAAATTTATTTTTCCAAGTCCCATTTTTTTCCCCTTTATAAGTCAAACTGTTACACTGGAATCTAGTAACTAGTGGAAATCTTTGTGTACAGAATTTAACTTTAAATAGACAAACAATAAATCAGGGCTTGGGGGTGTTTCTCTAGTGCATTGTGCAATATTCTTATGTGTCTATAACATGAAACTCTTCAATTAGTGAGATCATAGCCACGCTGGAAGAAAGTTGCTCTAATAATTCAATAGTTAATCCCTCCAGTGTGTCTAAGATAGATATTCCATATTTCCAATTCTACTCTAGAGTAGGATGATAAGGAAATTTCAGCACATGCTCAGAATAATCATAACATAAAATTAATTTAAGTTCTTACCTAATGTGATTTTTATCTATTTTTAAAGCTAGTAATCACCAGTTTATCATCAATACCAACAGACACAAAAGCAAGGTTTTGAAGTTATACCACAGTTATTTTCAATGCCTATGCCAACTACCTGTGACACTTAACAAACTGGTACTTAACTCTCTTAACAAATTCCAAGGTGCACAGAATTTTTATCATCCAGTGACACACAACTGCATATATAGAGTTCTCAAACTTTCAGTAACACTGGCTGAAAAATCGAAATGGTTCTTAAAGATTTTACCTGGGAAATATTGGGTTTTGATATGAATTTGGAAAACAACTCAGTTTTATATGTACTATTCAATAGTGGTACATATGTTTATGCTTTACATTCTATCTTTATCTTTGTATTCTAATAGTCTTGACTGATACAAATTACCCCGGACATTACTTCTTTTAAACCATTACACAGCAAACCCCACATATATTTTATGATAAAAGTTAAACACTACTATTTACTACCATAAAGGAATTCACCACAACACAGCAATGCAAAACCAAACTTATTGAAAAGGCTAAATGTGGTTATTCTAAATTACAGCTATTTTGCAAAATTTAGCCTAACTTTGCAAAAATCGGGCATTCATGCTGTTTACTCATATATAAGTCACCATATTTTCTCTCCAGTAATGTGGATACTAACTCTGTCACTTTTGTTTTCTGTAAAGAGAAAAGCATTTAAAAATATTACTGTCATATCATGTTTTGTATCTTCCAAGGCCAGGTTCTTCAAAATCCCACATAAGAACTGTTAGAAGAAACTGCAGTCCAATGAAATTAAAATTAATTAAGGATGCATGAGAGACTTACCTCTTGAAAGCAGTGGCACATTATAATGCAAGGGCATATGGAAAGGGAAAAGGTAAATCAGTTAAACTACTTGATGTAAAATAGACTCCTTTCCAGTTTGGAATATAAAGTTCCATTTTGCTCTAAGTAGAGTAAGGAGGGTAATAAAGAAGACAGTAAGCCAAAACTAAAAATTCATCTATGTACAAGATGGACTAAAAATTTCTTAAAAGTACCTTGTTCATTATTATTTATAAGAAGGAATAGGAATGGTAACGTAGTATTATTAAGAAATATTATAAAGATAGCAACACAATCGTTAGATTTCATACCATCAGGATGAATAACTTTCTCAGTAATGAGGCATAATTCATAAGCACTTATTTGTCTTATGTTTATTAATCCTAGACAAATTTGAGTGGGATGCCTATAAATCACTTAAAAACTAATAGTCCTCCTGCTTTGAAGAAAAAGATAACTTATGCATTTAACTTCACATCCTCCTAAACTCCTAAATTTTTGGTTACTGGCATGTATTAGTTATAAAATAAAAAGTAATTCATAAAAAGTAACAACTCTCTCTTTAAAAAAAAGGAACAACCCTCAACTGTGAAAGAGTTTTGCTGAAGATCTTTTGTCACACTATAAAAATGTGGAAAATTCAATAATCACATAATTAGTAAAAACGCTGACAGTGATTTCAGGAAAATAGTTTGACACCGGATGCAGGAAATTCATCAATATCACAAAACACCTGCTCTTCAAAATGACACATCACTGACTAGTAAATAGTAAAATGTGTGATGTATTTTCGATTTTTCTGCTCTAAATGTAGTAAGAGAAAGAGCACTGCAAAGATGTCTCAGAACTTCATAGATACTTTGTTTTCAAGTTTTCATCGTGCTAACATATCTGGACAACATCTGAAATTAAGCTATTTTTAAATGCAATCAATTTACGAATCCAAAGCAGTAATTTGCTTGTTAATGATGCAAAATATGTAATAATCCCTTCTGTCCTGAACCTTGTGCAGCGCTGAACACCAGGCATGTGCTCGATAACCACATGTCGACTGATTAAGAAGCCACTGTAGAGACCCTGTAACCATACCTCTGCTGCCTACAGCTTCAGTTGAAAAATAATAAGCTTTAAATCATTTCAAGTTTGATCACCAAAGCTGTACTCATAAAACACAATTTCAGCTTGGTATTTTCACATGTTTTCAATGTAGTACCTTTCCGTAACCTCAATTTGCTTTTATCTCTACAAGTTTCCATTAAGAAGGCTTTCTTATAAAATTTCAAGAAATGTTAGCAAGGAGAAAAGATTTTAACTCAAATACTTCCTTCAAAGGACTTTTTTCTACTGAGCCTGGAATTTAACAAACACAATAAACTTCTGCTTTTAGTTTTCTGTGGGGCTAGCATTTGACAGGCAGCATCTGTTTTTTCACGGTACTACTTGGATTACTCTAAAATCTATTGTCTTAAAAAAGACATACCAAAAAAAATATAACCAAACGCATCTCAACACTACATACTACTTCTCTTCCTCACATGAAAGAAGAGATAACTTAGGACACTAGTTTTCCTCAATTTATACATCGAAACTTTCAAAAGCCATCCACCACCACAAAACCGCATGTAGGGCCCAGTAGCTGTCCTTCCAGACCTGCCCCTTCCTCTCAGCAACAGCCTGGAACCCTGCCACCTTCTTTTTCAAAGCCCCCAAGTTGCCATGGCAGCAGTGCTATGAAAGCACAGCCCCTTCATTACATGAATTAACATTCAGAAGGGATTATCTCAGAAAGGACCTATCTACACAATTATTTTAATTATATTTTCCTGGGAACCGGCATTGGTAAAAACAATCACGCATGCAGATTATTTCCTTTTGTTTTCCTTTTAAAAGACACTTTTGTCACAATAAATCTGATCAAAATGATTTTACAAAAATGACTTTGGCTTAAAGTACGGTCACTGGATTCCAAAAAGAATAAAATAACCGTCTATAAATGGAGGCTGATGAAAACAGACTTCAACCAGTTTTTAAAAAATCTGTACCATAAAGAGGGGAAAATTATAAGGAATGAATTTTCAAAAAATTCTAACATTATATATTTAGTGTCCACTGCTTTAAATTTTAGAAATATTTTTACAGTGAAATATCCTCTAATTTGCTTCTGATATTTTTTAAGCATCCTTTAATGTTACTGTCCTCTCATTACTGTTTGATTTTAAAGACTAAATTCCAGCATAAGTTTATCTGAAAAGAATGTTGCTTAGCTAGCTGACCTAAGCTAATGCATCATACATAGACATGAGTCAAAACTAAATTTGTTTTCTGTCTTAAAACTACTTCCTAGAAAAAAAGCTTCTTACAGACTTCTCATTTCCTCTCTTCAGCATGAGATACATAAGCTGACACGACTGCAACCACTCTGTTTCAACTTTTGGTGGCTCATAAAAGGATGGAAAAATTGAGGAAGAAAGATTCAAGGTTTGCCTTGCATTATAAGGGCCAGCTGCTCCACGTTGTGCCAGGACTTGGAGAAAAAGAGTTACAGAGTCTGTTACATGGTTCATAACAGGTCAAAATGCATAATTAGGTCTGGATTAACCTATAATCGCCTTGCAGAAAGTGTTGTATTGTAGGTAACATAACGCTACATGTTAATGAAGCAAATGAAACTTCATCTCCCTCCCTTCAAAGAACAGCTGATTTTGGGGGGGATGGAAATTAAGTTTTGCTTGGAAATTGCCTGAAAGAAGAGTTTTGATAAGAGCAGAAAGCACCCTTGGCCACCTACCCATTTTGCTGTTTACTGTCACCCTGGGATCCTCTTCTCTGTCCCTCCGCTAGCTCCTGGGCAGTCTCGGCACACACGCTGGTGACTGTGGGCTGCCGTGGGACATTAACTGCAGGTTTACCAGCGCTCAGTGCAGATGACCGCTGGTCAGCACTAACACTGGCATTAGCATGCGGTCCAGATGCAGCGAATGGGGGAGGAGTGACAGCGGCCCCGGGTGCAGGGGAAGCATGTGATGAAGTGGTCGCATGGGCTGGGGTGAAGGCGGACGATGGTGATGGGATGGATGTGACTTTTGGTGAAGACACAGAACCAAAGGGTCGTGGTGCCTTATTGTAGGCCATGTTGGTTGTGGAAGTGACTTTGGACACAGCAGGAGATGGAATGGGCACAGGTTTAACTACTTCTTTAGGTTCTCCCTATGTAAAATAAAAATAAACATACACAAAAACAGGCCAAAGACATGCAAAATAGATCCACTGAAAAGAACACACAGCTAGTTTGTAAAAAGACAAACACAATCATGTTAGCAGGCCAAACTTCACACGTTTTCAGATAAAAACAATGAGTTGATATAACACAGTATGCATGCCAACTGGTCCCAACATGCATAACGTGGATGCACATACTGAGTAGACTTTTTTTTTTAATAAAAATGAAAGGAGTTCAAAATATTTAGGAAGTAGATTAGAAAAGTTATCAAAAAGCCTAAAGGCCAAAATAAGTACCAATTCAGACATATTCCAAAGGAAAATTTTCTAAATACCCCACAGTAAACAAAACATCACTAACCAAAATATTTATTTTAAAATATCCAGAGTCTCAATTATAATTCCATCTTTCAAACCTGTTTAATTACTCTCCAGAGTACAATTATTTGATTCATGCAGAAGCAGCAGCACATTTCTAACTCAATTAAAAACAAAACAAAACAAAACAACCGAAGGAATGTTCATTTTCATCTGACCCAGAAATGTGCACATTCTAATTATTTTGAATCAAGAAATCGCTCCTTAAAAAAAAAACTCAACAAAAAAAGCAAACAAATCAACAAAACAAAATCAATCCTTTCCCTTTCCTGTAATCCACCTGTTGTTTCTCTCTCTGGAATGTTGTGAGATATCACTAAAGATGGAATAAATTTCTTCCCTTTTCTAAAATAAATATTTAATATTTAGTAGTTACATGAGGGGAAAAAAAAGATCTTAGATGTTTCTTCACTGCCATCAGTCAAAGAAAAAAAACAACAACTAAGAAAGCTCAATTCCTCCTAAAATTAACAGAATTTGTGTTTGCAAATTCCTATCCCAGAGTAAGTATGAAGTTAAAAACAAAAAACAAAAAACAACAGCTTAAGCTTCTATGACATTCAAGAATAAGTCCCTACCATCCCCAAAGAAAAACAATCAAAATTCCTTAAAAAGCATACAATGGTGGCTCTATTATGTTTAATTTGAAGGAAAAAAAAGTAATCTAAATTAATGTTACAGAAATAATAAAGCTAACTGCGGGGGATAAAGTACCTTCATGCCTCTGGGAATCAATATAAATAAATTCAATGGAAAGGCACAAGTAAAATTAAGGAGAAAACCCCCAAAAGCGCAAAACCAGATTATATGAATAATGGCTTAGGACAATTTCAGGATATATATGAGCAAAAAAGGGTACTTGCCAATAACCTAATCCAAGAATACTCTGAAAATGTAATTTAAAAACTCATTAATATTACTAATAAAATGTTATTAAAGACTTACTGTGATATTCATCTTTTTAGATTATGTGAATAGAGATAGGCAAATTAAAAGTGAAGGTAAGAAATCTGGATATGAGTTATTGATAACATACGACATTGGAAATAATGTTTAAATGATGAGGAATAATTTCAGATGATAATTCTGTATGTGTTGATTTCCACTTTCCCTCGTCATCTTTAAAGAAGAAGAACTGTGCGGAGAACTGCATCGAAACTATAAATTGTCAGTATGACTGGAGACAGGAACGCAAGTTACAGTGGTTCAAGAGGGACAGTCAAATAATGTCCTAGTGATGCTAGATTAGAAACACACCTTTTGAACAGGAACCGGCTCAGGCTTGGGTGTAGCAGATGCTCTGAGGAAAAAAAAGAAAAAGGAAAAAAACATGAATTTTTGTAAACTTCTTACTAATGGAATTTTTATTATTATATACCTCAATATACTAAATCATCAGAATTTACAGTTTCATAATTCATGTTTTTACTATTCACAATCTAATTAGTTCATGCAGCTCAAATGCTGTAAGATCCAATACCTCATATACTAGGTATTCATTAGTGTATGAATACCCACTCTACCCACTCAAGAATGAGGAAAGACAAACACCAGTCCTGTTTGCTAATGCATCCATGTTTAACCTTTAAATTAAGGCTATTCCCTACCAAAAAGGGTAAGGTAAAATAAACATGACTTTCTGATCCCTGCATGGCTCCTGAAACAAATAATCTGCATCTCTATCTCCAATAGTATCTGCCTTTTCTCCTATCATCCATGAATATGCCCAGAGGACATTGGATGTTTTTGTGAAGATACTGAATAAATTCTGGTTGAACTGGGTCACTGAAGGCATACTAATTTTGTATTTATATTCTTCAGTGCACGTTACTGTATCTTTTCTACTAAAACCAAACTAAGTTCTTCCACTAGGCTATAATTTCAGTGAATGCAATGACCGCGCCCCACTTGTGTCTATATCAGCACTGCACCTGGCATGTAATAGGTCATCAGTAATGAGTGTAGAAAGGAGAGAACAGGGAAGAAGGACAAAAATCCATGCACAGAACTATTCTCATATTCAAATATATTATTCTTAATCTATGCTTTTTTGCATTATTACTGTCCCTTTGGTTATCATGGACTAATAATAACGATAATTGATTTGGAGTGAGTATGTCATATAATCAAGACAAATAACCAAAGTAGCAACTATCATTATCCCCATGCTTCACATGAGAAACTCCAAAATTAAAGTAAATTACTTCTAGGATGGCACTAAGGCCAACGGTCCTTATATATTACAATACACTGGCTGTAGTCAAGGACAGTAACTAAATGATTGGAGAGCTTCTAATGATTTAAAGGCTACTTTCCCAGAATTAAGGTACATGTTATGTTTAATAATGTCAGAAGCAGTTTGACTCCTCTTACAACACAGAAGCCTGAGGATAAGACAGCAAGTGCAGAATTCAAGAAATGTAACCATAGTAGGTAAATAATAAGTGATAATTTTAAGATGCAAACCATGAGATCATTTTACTTACAGAGAAGCTAACACAGGATATTTGGTCTCCATGATCATAACCTAGTAATGAACTCTGATCAACATTTTTAGCAGCAACTGAATTTCCCAATAACAACTAGTTTGGTTAGCCAGGGCAGGCACAGACTGAATAATTGGCTAACCTAATGAGAGACCACAATGGATGCTAACATTTGGTTAGTGCCATGTAGAATTACCCTCTGGCAGTTGTACAACTTTCCACGTGTGGTCTCAATCAGACAATTTCTCTTTTAGCTTATAGGGTTATTATAACAAGCAAAGGAAACAAGTTCAAATACAGAACAGTGGAATCTTCCTTTCATTGACATTTCACAGTAAGATGTAATCACAAAGGATCTACTCATTAAAACTACCCAAGACATGATTGAAAGTTTGCCATGGGACTTCCCTGGTGGCACAGTAGTTAAGAATCCACCTGCCAATGCAGGGGACACGGGTTCGAGTCCTGGTCTGGGAAGATCCCACATGCTGCAGAGCAGCTAAGCCCGTGCACCACAACTACTGAGCCTGTGCTCTAGAGCCCGGGAGCCACAACTACTGAGCCCACGTGCCACAACTACTGAAGCCCGTGCGCCTAGAGCCCGTGCTCCACAACAAGAAGCCACCGCAATGAGAAGCCTGTGCACTGCAACAAAGAGTAGCCCCCGCTCGCCACAACTAGAGAAAAGCCCGCACAGCAACAAAGACCCAACGCAGCCAAAAAAAAAAAAAGCTTGCCATAATAGAGAAGACAATATTCTTTTTCATTTTTCATCTGGACACTTAAAGGTACACGGAGCTCTTCTAGCAACACAAAAACAATTTATACAAAAGACGGATGTTTAACAGTCACTAGGTTTCCAAACAGAAGAAAACGCACATATCCTACATCTATGAAAACAAACTCCTTAGTTTTTTCTAGGTGTTAGTTCTTATTTAAACAGGTTAGCAACAACAACAACAAAAGCCCCAGAATGGTTAGTTTTCATTAACTTTAGAGCCCAACCTCTTAGTTTGTTGAGAACGCATAGAGTAATGAGTCTTAACATATTTTATGGAATGAAAGTTCTACAAAAATACTTCTTAGAATATGAATTCACAAAAAAATTTTAAACTGGATCTTGAATATCTGCCCTGCTTGCCTTCTGATAAAGTCCCGTAAGTGCAATGACATGAAGTAAGAAAAGCAGTCAAAGAGGGACAACCTGTCCTCAAAATTCCAGGATTGAATCCACTACATGTTAGAAACACAAGCATCATTTTGTAGGTGGAAAAAAGAAAAAAAAGATGGCTTATAAGTAAATGTCAAATGGAAGAGTGAACACTAGATGCAATAAAAATTAGTTCTGGTTTAACTATTTAAATAACTACCAAATGATTCCTAGAATCATTAAAACTTAGAAGGTTCCTTAGAGTTACTCTATCACATGCCAATCAGATACATGTCTGACCTCTGTTTGAATATATATAGGAGCTCACAGTTTAAGACATGTAATTTTTGAATCCTGTTTAAAATGGCCTTCATTGTAATGTGTTATTTTGCTTTTTTGGAATAAACAGAAGAAGTCAACTGGCCCACATTAAAAATATTTGGAAAAGCATTTTTAACACACAAAATACGTATACAAATCTATAACATACATTATTTACATTTTAAAAGATCAGTAGGGTACATAAATCTCATATTTAAGTGTGATTACATATTCTTACAACACAAACTATTGTGGCTTGGGAAATTTAGAATACATGACAATTGAAATCTGAATAATGAACAGCAATCACACCAGCTTTTTAAAAATCAAACTTAACTAATTATCACAAAACAGAATAAAAAGATACAGCACCTTTTATTTTCAAAGTGTCAAGATTTTTAAAAAATATTAATGCATAATGTTTGTGAGAATACTCTGTTGCTGGAAGAATTATATATTATTACAGCTCTTTTGGAAAATAATTTGGCATTTATTTATAAAAGGCTTGAAGAAAGCTCACACCCTTTGACTTATTAAATCAATTTCTGGGAGTCTATCATAAGGAAATAACCTAAAAGAGGAAAAAGACTTTATGTAAAAATATACTCATTCCCTACAGTATAACTTATAATAGTGAAAAATAGGAAACAACCAATTAAATATACAATGAGGAAATGGTTAACTGTAATATAACCAAATGATGAAACATTATGCAATGATTAAAAATCATTTTGAGAAAGAATTCTGAATTGCATGATAACATGCTTACTTTACGATATTAAGTGAAAAAAGAGAAATATAAAATAGCATATAGAGCATGATCAATGCATGGAAAAAAGTGGTTGGAAACACACCAACATTTAGTAGAAGCTCTCTATGAATGATATTTGTTTTCTTCTCTTTCGTGTGTTTTCCACATTTTATGCACTGTACACGTGCTATTTTTTATAATAAGACTATTTCTCAAAGCATGCTTCACAGAAAACTACTTTCTAAAACACAACCCCGCCCCACCCCCCAAAACAAAGGTTCTGTTATCAAAGATATCTAGAAAACTTGAAGTTAAAGTTACATAAGCATTAAAGTTACGTAAGCATTGTTAAAGTTACGTAAAGGGACTACTCAAAGCCTTTAAATGCCCAGGAAGAAAATACTGTGGATCATGGTCCACACCCATTTGGAGTTTAGAATACTCATTTATGGAACTCGTTTTCAGAATATTCATTTGCTCAGGAAACCTTTCTCAAGGTTGGAGTTAGGAAAGGGAAAAACCCTCTGAGAAATGCTATTTTAAAGAAACAGTAAAGAGAGTAAATCTCTGTCAGCCTGAAAAGTTTTAAGTCTCCTCCAGGTGGCTACAATTAAGGGAGAGAAACATTACAGTCCACAACATCCTGGAAACCTTTTGTCATACAGAATATCGCTCTTACTGAGATGGTGCTTTCATGGACTTGGTTAAATAAGATACCCAAAGCCTCTGAGCATAATTTAATCGATGTTTAACGAGGAAAATCTCATTTCCTTCACCAAACTGAAATATGTATTTCCCATATTTCCTGAGGAGAAAATCCTAATATATGAATAAGGAAAGCTAGTTCTCAAAATTAAAATTTTTATAGTTGTCTTTCTTTTTTTAGAACAATATTGGATTGAGCATCTGCTCCTTTACTTTAGAAATGTGATAGATTACTTAAAAGCAAATAATTGTATAAAGACTTTAAAATAAAGTTTTAAAACCTGATGTATAATTATTAAAAATTATTGCTACATTTTTCTGTTCAAATCCTGGGAAATACACAATGGGATAATAGATTTCCCTTTCAACCGCAGCGAGCGACACAAGTCACTTTTGTGCAGTGTGGTGTGTTTCAAACCAGAAGAGATCCTGGCAATGGCTTGGTGCCACGGGTCCAACAGTCTTCTTATTGTTCTCTCTTCCCTTAGTGCGAAGCCCCTGTATGGGAGTAAGCCACGATGGCGGGAGGCTAGTGCCCTGGCCGGGTACTATCCTCAGCTCATGGAATTCAAAGAACAAAGCCGTCAGCGTGGCTACAGCAATCTATTTTGAAAGCGGATTGACTTTTGTGAGAGCAGTATCCAAAATAAAAACCCCTGATGCATTACAACCAGTTTCAGAACTTCTGGCTGAACAGTTGCAAGGAGTTCTAAATTACAATGTTGTATTCAAAACTGGAATTGTGGTGCCCTGGTTAGAATAATGCATAGGAAAAATAATACCATAAATAAGCGACAGATCTATTCAAGATTAGATTCAAAGGAATCATGAAAAACTGCATTGTTCGAACGCTCAATGAATTTTCCAATACTGCTGTATAAAGTAATACGTTTTTAGCTAATAAAAGTTGCCAATGAACGTTCACATTAGTGTTTAAGAATGAGGAATTATGCAACAGAACTGGAGTGATAAAGATTACTCACATTACTCATTATGTCTTGGTGAAGCCTTCAACCATATCTAATACACTTAACTCATAAACAATCATACAGAAAAGAGGAGGATTTTTAGTTCATCTTCCGTGAGATGAGCTCTATCTAAGTTTCCCACAGCATGGCCATCTTTGGGCTCACTGACCTCAGGACCCATAAACACTAGGGCACATCATTAATCACTTTAATTGCAAAGTTGTCAATTTACAATAACAAAGCAACTCCAGAGGGGAAAAAAGTGAGCACTCAAGTGTGTAGAGGGATGTCTCTTTAAACCATTTCCCTATATTTAATTGTACTTCTAGTCAGCCGGCTTTCCTAAAAACTCAAACCTTAAACATTTAAATCACTTATGGCAATGCATCAGTGGTTTTTTCCAAATGATCTGAGAACACGTAAAGATTATTTTTTCTACAAACATAAGTACAAAATAGTACTTAATATCAGCATGTTATAACACCTTTTAGCTTACAGAAGATTATATTCACCACATACACATGCATTCATACACAGTCTCATTTTCTTTCTCTCTCTTTGCATTTTCTCTATTTTACTATGGGTACTAATAAGTAAGGTATATTTTTTCCTCTAGAGAGTAAGAAATAACCCAAAGCTGGACAGACTTTGAAGAGTGGGAGAAAGAAGGTGAAAAGAGAGAAGCAAAGGAACTGCTGGAGCCCATCTGAGTACCCAGGACCCCTCTGCTGGGGCTTGGCTTGAAATTGGGTGTGGCTCAGAGAAATCCAGAACAGGCAGTTAGCACTTGGTAATTACCTCCCTAGGTAAGGGAAAGGGCTTTTGTTGTAAAGATCCTTTTCAGGTGGTCACAGGAGTTGATGGGGCTTGAGAAGAAATTTTCAGCAACCAGTTCTAAATGAAGCCACAGAGGGAGAGAGGGTGAGGAAGGAAGGAAAGGACTTCTACTGAGCTTCCCTGACCCACACGGTTACAGTATTATCAAGGAGGAAAAAAAGGGGATGGCGGGGAGGGGAGAGAAGGGAGCATTAGGCTAAACTTAAAATGATAACATATTTCCCATTATTTGAACAATGAGAGGATCGGTGTCAGCATTCAGCTACCATTTATTGGGGTCGGTCATACTGAATTAAAGGCCTTATATACAATTCTTAAGTTTCAGAAATAAAGTCTAGAAATGTTAAATAACTTGGACCACTAAAAAGTTTAATGCCAATTTCTACATTATCCTCCCTCTAATATATCCATCTCACTTAGCAGAAGCCAACAAATTAACAAATATTTCTTCATCTCATGATACGCTACTTTATTTTCTATGGTTGAAGTACTGTTCCAAGTTTGGGAACACGGTGGTAAAAACAAGCCAAAGAAGGTCCTTGCCCAGAGTCTACATTTTAATGGAGGTGGCAGCTAGTAAGTCAATAAGTAAGGTAGTTTTATAAAGTGGTAAATCCAAAATTTCCCATTATTCTACTTGATTCTAGATACAAGAAATGTTTTTTTACCCTACGTTTATTTCCAAAAGAACATTTTTATTGGGAAAGAAAGTTTCATTTGTCTGTCGTGCCTCATGTCCACACTCCCAATAACCTCAGCCTCATTTAAGGAAAAAAAAATGCATTTTTCTAACTAGTATTTATAAAATAATTTCTATAAAGAAGACTGTTGAAGAAATTATATAATATTTTAGATGTGTTCAAGGTTACATAAAAGTAATTTCAAAGTTCAGGATAATTCATACTTATTATAAGTAAAATTCTTTTAGAGTGAAAATACCATTTCAATAAAGGGTTTTATACAAGGAGGCTATTTTTGTATGCCCCATTGTTAAGAAATGGCAAACTTTACCGCAAAGGGCCAGACAGTCAATCTTTTAGACTTTGTGGGTCACAGGCTGTAGATTCAACTACTCAGCTCTGCCATTATAGCTAGGAAGACAATCCAGACAAAATATGAGTGAGCATGACTGTGTTCCAATAAAGCTTTATTTATAAATACAGAAGGGGGATAGATTTGTCCTGTAGGTCATAGTTCGCCAACCCCTCGTTTAGATTATTTTATGGTTTTGACTGTAACAAACACTCTAGGAAATATCTTACATGACCACGGCTCTTTTGGAGTCTAAACCTCATAACCATTCTGCATAATGGAAAACCTCAGATTACAATTTGTTCAGCCACTGATTGCCATAAGAAACGAGAGTTGAGCTTCCATTATTCCTTCTGTGGTTGCAGGACACTACCTTTCAATCCCTCTTAACTCCTCTACTCCAACTTTCATACTAGCCGTTAAATGATCCATCTAAACTTCCAAACCACCCATTCAAATAAAATTCACACCACAGGGCACTGATACTGAAGCTTGGTAAAGGGACAGGTGTAATATTATTGGATTAAGGATGACATTTTAAGCACTATTTTTAACTCTGCACCTCAGTTCCTTTACTAATACATGATAAAGGCTACTAAAAACCTCTCTCACCTTCTGCTTCTACATATTATAAACGCAACTATTAGTATTTTTTTTTAATTCTAAAAGAACAACTAAAAAGGACGCACCATACATTCTGTAAGAGAAACTGAGAAGTATCATTTCCTTCTTTCCCACTAAAACCCTATTCTTTATTTCATATCAGACATAGATTATAATCCTTTTAGGATTAATATAAACAAGCAATCTATAACAGAGTTGCATTCTCTCAAAACCTACTACGTTTATACCTTCCTTAGGGCACGATGATAATTCTATTTAATATATCTTCTCTTCCAACTCATCCGGTAGAGAAAAAAACATTATCAACATAGTACTATCAACATAATACTTCATTATTAATAAGAAACTAATAGATTTGCAAAGCAAATAATCTGCCTGTGAAAAATTAGGAGTTCCATTTATACATCTACATTTTTCTGGTTCTTTCGTGACATTATTAAAATGCCCTTGAACAACAAGTGTGGTTAAAATTCACATTAAGAGAGTAGGCATCGGGCTTCCCTGGTGGCGCAGTGGTTGAGAGTCCACCTGCCGATGCAGGGGACGCAGGTTCGTGCCCCAGTCCTGGAAGATCCCACATGCCGCGGAGCGGCTGGGCCCATGAGCCATGGCCGCTGAGCCTGCCCGTCCAGAGCCTGTGCTCCACGATGGGAGAGGCCACGGCAGTGAGAGGCCCTCATACCGCAAAAAAAAAAAAAAAAAAAAGAGAGTAGGCATCAATAACAAACCATATGCATAATTGGCTTTTCCCAGATATCTAGCAATGCATGGTAAGAGTCAGATACTGAAGAGTAGGATAAAAGGTAAGTAGGTACGACTCACACCCTGATGTTTGTCTATTTATTTTTTCCTTCCTTTTAGGAAAAGCTTAGAGCCTTAAAGAGACAGAGAGATCCTCCTACCTTTCATATTCAGGGTTTCTCTTATCAAGTTCTTCCTTGATAGAGGAATACTTTGACAAACAGGAGAAATAGCTAATGAAGGTTGCAAGTCTAGGTCACCAACAAAATAAAATAGCTACTCTACAGTTTCTTTGCTAGTATGAGGACAGTAATTCTTCCCCTGTAGAATTATTTTGAGGATGGAATGAGGTCATGTATGTAACACACCTCACGGTGACTGGCACAAAGTAAGCAGTAACAGACTACTTTTCTACCCCTTATGTAGAAGATACGACCCTGGAGTTCTGGAAATTATTCTCTGTTTCTGATTATATACTGTTATAACCAAACCAAATTATCTACCAGGATAGGTTTCAAGAGAAAACAACAGAAACAACAACAAACTAGAAATTATTGAGAAAATATCACTTATCGAGTACGTACCAAATGGCAATAATTTCATTTGGCCCATTCTGTAAATTATCTCATTTATTCTTCCTGAGCAAGTAGTATTGTGCTCATTTTAATTACAGGAAGCAGAAGCTCAAATAGGTTAAATAATTTGACCACAACTTAGAATTTGAAAATGGCAGAGGCAAGATTTGAACACAAGTCCTTCAGATACTTTAAATGCAACTCTAACACTCTGCCTTCTAAAAATAATATCAAAGTGAAAGTCATAAAAGTAACTTTGGTAAAGAACTTCAGAGATCTAGAAATGCTTTCAAACAATGAATGACTATTAATTTTCTATTAACTAGTAACTATTCATTTTTCAATCATGTTACTTATAGAATGTCACTTTTGGATTAATTCATGTAAAAACTGAAGTTACTCATGGTAATACATACATATATGTGTACATATGTAGTTAACATATAGATATACATAGAGAGAGGATATATATGTGGACATCTATCTACCTATCTGATTCTCGGATCTATAGAAAGTACACATTTTACAGCATGAACAATATACACATAAGTAAGAGTTTAAGTACTTCAGGAAATTCCCAGCTAAAGGTTTATAAACATGCAAAAACAAAGAAACAAGCGCCTTAAGTCCATTCTTCCTTATTGTTCCAGAGAAGAGGAATATTTTTCCCCATAGTAATAGGAATTCTTTAATAACTTCATTTTCCAGCAGGATGGGGCTGGAGGTTCCTTAATGAACATCACCTATGGTGCTAAACTAGGTGTTCTGGTCAAAATAGCAGCCAGCTTCTGAAGTTAGCAGCCATGCAGATCCCAAGACACCACATCATGAGATCTTCTTGTGGGTATGTGTCGAGAACCTCATGTTTATATCTCGTCTTCCTGACGATCTTGAGAAAATAAAGGACCATTGTAGTCTCCATTACAGCTATTGATGGTGATATGCTACCAATAACCCAGAATGAGTAAGACTGCTGGTCTGATGTGTGCCCTGTGATACAGGGGTGTACACCGCACATGTAAGATTACAGAAATAACCATGATGCTTCCTTTTCAATTTGGTTTAGCTACATACATTCATATATACCTAGTCACTGAATAATACATTTTAATAGAGTTCAATTCTTTTTGAATCAGCCTATACTTTTATAAACAAACACACACCCTTATGTTATGGTCAGACTCTAACTCCTGTTAACCCTCCAGATCTATTATAATTAGTATGGGCTTCTCTATTACCATAAATTATTTTAACCAAGCACTTCTCATTCCTGACCAATATGTGTTACGCCTAATGCCACTTCAAGTTCAAGGGCAATACTTGTACTATATATTTTCCTTAAATTAATTTATTTTGTTAATTTATTAATTAATTCCACAAATATTCATTGAGCCCCTAACGGAACAGGCTCTGATGTAGGAGGTTCATCAACAGTAATGAATAACAGACAAAACCCCTACGTTGAAGGTGCTTACATTCTACTTGGAAGAGGCAGATTAAAAACAAACAAGCAAAGAATGTCACATGGTAATGAGTGTAGTGGAGTATAATAAAGCAAGACAGGGGCAGGGATACATTATTTTATATGAAGAAGTCAGAGAAGGCCTCTATAATGTGAAATCTGAGCAGAGACCTGAAGAAGAGAATTCCAGGCAGACCAAACAGCAAGTGCGAAGTCTCAGAGGCAGGAATGTGCCAACGAGCTAGAATGGGAGTAAAAGCAAAAACAGCAGTGACAGATGAAGCCAGAAAGCTCACTGGGAGCCAGGACACATAAGCTACTCCATGCCACTATACGGTCTTTGTCTTTCCCTCCTCTAAGTGAGACGGAAACATATTTCTTTCTTTTCTTTTTTTTTTGCGATACGCGGGCCTCTCGCTGCTGTGGCCCCTCCCGCTGCGGAGCACAGGCTCCGGACGCGCAGGCTCAGCGGCCATGGCTCACGGGCCCAGCCGCTCCGCGGCATAAGGGATCTTCCCAGACCGGGGCACGAACCCGTGTCCCCTGCATCGGCAGGCGGACTCTCAACCACTGCGCCACCAGGGAAGCCCCAGAAACATATTTCTAAATACAGTACTTCATCTTGTAAGAAAGTTTAACCCAAACCTCAAATTACAGAACAGTAAATCTAAATACAGTGTTGACCAATAAATTAGCCTATAAATATGTTTGAACTGTTTAAGCCTACTTACTAACAAAAGGAAGGGGGAGAGAGAGGGACTAAAACTTGCCCCAAATCTTAAATATATCAAGACAAATAGAATACAAATGGAAAATAGCAAAATATCTAATTTGTCCTTCAAACATCCAAAGGGTAAGAAAATGCTCTTTGAGGCTCATTTTTATATGCTCTGTCCTATGCTAATATTGAAGGCACAATTTTGGCACTAACTTTTTCCAGATACATCTTTTTCTATTCTTGTCTAGGCTAAGCACATTCAATTGCAAAATTTTTTGGTAAAGTGGGTATTTTTAGGTAATTCAATAAAATTCAAGGGGACAAGCATTCCAACATTTAGCACAGCCTTATTAGGAAAACAAAGTCAGTCTGCTCTCTTGTGGAAAGCACAGAAATGAAAACTTTTCATTCTTTGTAGTCTAAACTTAGGTTTTTCCATTTATTTATTTAACTCTTAAAAAATAACTTGGGGGTGGGTTTAGGTTTTTTAAAAATCTGGAGTACTCAGAGTCTAGGAATTTAAAAATTAGTGATCAAATGTGGCTATTTTAGCCATAGATAAGCCAGGTCTGTCCTTGTTTAATAACTTTAAGATGAGCTGTAAATTTCACATCTATCAGTTCAGAAGTAGAATCATCTTCATCACTGAGTCTTATTAAATTAATTCAAAGTATTCTATATAATAATATCTAAATCTGAAAAAAGAAAATTTGAAGCAAGTGTTCATATATTTGTCATTTAAGAAAATTCTTATATTATTTGTGATTAACTTCACATTTATACTATCACACATAAAGGGCTGAAACACATTCAATTGTTTCTTTAATTTAAGAAACTATTTGTGTTTATAGAGACAAAAATTTGTTTATAAAATGACAGTATTACTTATATTTCTGATTGATAATTCAATGGATTTTGTTGTAAAATTTAAGCTATATTAGAATTCCAAAGTTTTCCAATGTTAACAAAATATTTTTTTAAACAAAGAGACAATATAAAACATTATATTCTCTAATACCTCTGTCATTACAGGAAGAAAATCTGAAACTAGCAAATTAGAAACACATTCTGCCTATTTTACCAAAAAGCATGCTTGTTATCTTGAGAGAATTAATTCCCTCCACCACAGTGTGAATCTAATATATTAGAAAATGACCCTAGAATAGTGCTTCTCAACAATACACAATTCAGAACATGTGTGGCTCATCATGCACGTTCAACAACACCCAAACTGTTCTACATCTTTCTTTTTTTTTTTTTTTTTTTGCGTTATGCGGGCCTCTCACTGTTGTGGCCTCTCCCGTTGCGGAGCATAGGCTCCGGACGCGCAGGCTCAGCGGCCATGGCTCACGGGCCCAGCCGCTCCGCGGCATGTGGGATCTTCCCAGACCGGGGCACGAACCCGCGTTCCCTGCATCGGCAGGCGGACCCTCAACCACTGCGCCACCAGGGAAGCCCTCTACATCTTTCAATGGGACAGATCCACTGATCCAAAGCTTGACAATTGTGGCTATGTCAAATTGCTACAAAATTTCTAAATGCTTATTCTCAATTTCAGTACTTATCTCATTGTAGACCAGGGACAAACAGTTCAAACTGGCACCAGACTTCAGGGACTGCAAACTTAGTAGCACCGAAGTAGACTACTGTTTTCAAAGTTTTCATCACAATACACAGTCAGAGATATATTTTATATCATGACCTACATGGTACAAATCTGAACCAATAAAAACATATTTTCACGTGCAATCCCTTATTATGTTTTGTTCTAGTCTATTTTATTTACAAAACAAAAAAAGGAGGTTAGGGCAGATGCTGGCCCTGACTCCATAAACTGAATGCATAATAAGCCTCAGTTTGATAAAGACTAATCTTGATGGGGGGCAGGGGGTGGGCAGAGAACTCAGAAGGGTTTGGAAGCTTGATAGGTCATATAATAAACATGATGGCTGCCTAACAGTGGTCACACAAAAATCCTCACTGAACTGAAACAGCCCATTCACAAAACAATATTAAGCTGGTTTTAATTTGTGAGAAGTATTGCATTCAATAATATCCTTAAAGGCACAAAATAAACAAATGTAGCAACAACAATAATTAACACAAAGTTCTGGCTAGTACATGTCTTAAAGCTCCATCTCACCAAATTTGCTTCTGACAGAATTATAATTACTGAGAAGAACAGAAGTGCTGACCATAGGTTACTACACGTATTGTTCCAACAACGACATCCTCCAGCAAGTACTTAAAAACTCAAGTGGATAATGAACATTTTCCCTATTTGAAAATGTGTGAAAATTTAGAGAAGCCAAACACTAATACTTAACTCTTAAGACAAATAATCTGAAGTGTATTTGATTCTTTAGTGAAAGAAAAACACAACCTCTAATGTGATGTTTCCCTTAAGCTGGTGCTAAGCATCCCCTAAAACATCTCTAGAGAACAGAAATAGGAGATTCTTGTCCTATTTACTTCCTCTTTTCAAAAATTCACAGAAGGACCTGAGACCTCACAAAAGATTAGAACCAGTTCAGAGACAAACACACAGTGTGCTCTATACTGTGATCCGTAAAAAACTCTTTACAATAAATGAATATGCATTTATGTAACTCTGACACCAAAGTTCCTGATTCCTTTCAAGATAACAATGCTTCTTTTCTTCCATAACTATTCTGATATTTAACTCTTTTGGCTGCTTTTTCTAAAATGTTCTTGCTGAACACCGACCATGAGAAGTGTCTAACTGGAATGGGCTGTCCAGTGGTGATGTTCACACAGGACCTATATACTGTTGCAGGGATTCTTTCATAGAAGACAAGACCAATTGGCCACAAGGTCCCTTCAAGCTCAGGGGAACACAAACACCTCTATAACACAGTTTGTATCATACAGTGTTCTTGTTCTTTCTGAAAATCTGTCAATATTAGCTAATTCTTTTATTTCCCTTAGGTATATATGACAGGGGTGAGACTCAGGACAGACTGGCAAATAACCCCGACACTAATACTGGCCTCAAAGACAAGCAAACCATAGGTAAATTTAAAAAATTCTTTGCCTGGGGACCTCTCTGGTGGTCCAGTGGTTAAGAATCCGCCTTCCAATGCAGGGGACACAGGTTCGATCCCTGGTCGGGGAACTAAGATCCCACAGGCCACAGGGCAACTAAGCCCGCATGCCACAACTACTGAGCACGAGCCACAACTAGAGAGCCCATGTGCCACAACTAGAGAGCCCACACACCACAACTTGAGAGCCCACATGCCGCAACAAAGAGCCCGCACGCTGCAACGAAGATCCCATGTGCCGCAACAAAGATCCCACGTGCCACAACTAAGACCTGATGCAGCCAAAAATAAAATAAATATTTTTTTAAAAAATAGAAATTCTTAGCCTGGTCACTTTGATGAGCAATGTAGTCCCTAGAATGTCCAGTATCTCACAGAGTTGAGAAGCAGATTTCTCTGAGTCAAATCCTAGTGTAAGCAGGTAGTGTAGGGAGTCCCCAGAGAAAGAGAACCAGGCATGGTTTTTGACATAAGAGAAGCCATCTTGGCCTAAGCCATTTTGTGATCTAAGCCTGGCCACAATGTTTGCCTTTGAAGGGTCTCAGTAATTAGTGATCTTAAGGAAATTGAGGGAATGCAGGAACAGAGGGAAAGCAGTCAAGAAACACTAGTTCAGTGATAAAACCGAGTCCTAGCTCCTCCTCAAGGGATATACATAACCATGTGGTCCATATCTTTGAACTCTGCAGGCACTAAGGCCCCCACCCAGGTGGAGGATGCCAAAACCGCAGACTGGTCAGAACCTAAGGAATGATGATGTTGACCTTTTCCGACCCTTGTGACTTCAATCCACTAAAGCTTGCACTCTGTGAACCGCTTCCCCAATTCTATGTTGAATTCTTCTCCGTTTAAACCCCTTCATGAATATGTCTGTATCCTTAGCTTAAAAGGTCCCCGATTTTGCTGTTTGGGAGACACTGCTGTGGGAAAGATCCCCAGTGTTCTCCTTACTGGCTGCAAGTAATAAATCCTCCTTCTGATCTTTGGCTTGGTTGTGTCTTTTGGCTCGACACCCACCACTAGGCAAACCCAGTTTTCAAGAAACACTAGTTCCTCCGTTCACTAGTTGTTCGACCTAGAACAAGAGTTACTTAGGCGTTCTCTCTTAGTTTCTTCACATGTAAGATAAGAATAATAACAATATTAATCCATCACTAATCCATCTTACAGGGCCATTGTGAAAACAAAAGGAAAAATGTAAGGTGCTCAGAAAAGTGCTTGCCACATAAATATACACTATTAGAGTGTCAGCCATGATATTTATCACTCTCCATGACATGAAAGCTGAACATAAATGGCAATTATAATCTTTCAGGCTCTAGGCTTTTGTAAGAGAAGAGAAGAGTCTAACATTAAACACAATATAGTTTTGTGAAAGGCACTTCACAGGTTCCATTTCAGAAAACGTCAGTTCTTGGCCACCGTAATCACGGGAAAGTAACTGGGGGAGTTTTGGCGGCAATGGGAAATGGCAGAGATAACTCAGTTACAAATCATCCATAAGATACAGAATCACCCCTAAATTCCCAGAACTGGTTTTCTAGACAGTTCTTTCACCTAACAACAATGCAGGACTTGGTGCTGGCTACATTTGTTTCTGAAAAGTTAGATGGAGGAGAAAGGTGAGGTCAATGACTCTCCTTTTCTGAATTCCCCTCAGGCACTTCCCTGAATCCAAGGTACAAGGACAACACCTAGGCTCACCAAAGCAGGCAGTTATGTGCACCTGCCCGCAGAGGTCATGTATGGGGGACAGTGTGGGCCTTGGATGCCTCTGAAACCATCACAGTGATTAGCAATGGAGTTTGCATAGAAAAAAACTATCACAGACTGGCCAGAGAACAAGCTGTTTCCAATCCCCACAAAGAAATCCAGCATATTAAACTTTCTCCAAAAGTGCTTCCAAGTACTGAAGTTCTATGAACAAAAAAAATTCTGATGACACAAACACCAAAGCCAGAAATATGTATGTTATGTTTCCTTCATTTTCATTTGCATCAATGGTTACAACCCAAAGGCCCAGTCATACATGGCAAAAAAATACATAAAAATTACAGATCAGAGTTAGCAGCTGCGTTCACAGGCCACACCCAAGGCTGTGGATAAGCTGCAGACCTCAATTAACGTTGGGATCCATATTTAAGGAAATTAAACTTGCATTATAACCTTTGTTCCCATTTTGATATGCACAACATCTAAGGGTTTGGCTGCTTTCACACATGGCCTTGCTTTTAGCTGTCTGTCACATAAAATTGCAATTTAGCACCTCACTGATCTCCTGTTTTCTAGGGAAACCTACCCCAAAGCAAACACTGGCATATGCTTATGCTTTGGCGCTCCTATGAAAACAAAACGTGGCACGACTCACTGTGCTCTGGTTGAATTATGTGTCTTACGTTAGTTCTGAAAAAAGAGACTAGCAGTTGGGCTTCCCTGGTGGCGCACTGGTTGAGAGTCTGCCTGCTGATGCAGGGGATGTGGGTTCGTGCCCCGGTCTGGGAGGATCCCACATGCCGCGGAGCGGCTGGGCCCGTTAGCCATGGCCACTGGGCCTGCGCGTCCGGAGCCTGTGCTCTGCAACGGGAGAGGCCACAGCGGTGAGAGGCCCGCGTACCGCAAAAAAAAAAAAAAAAGAGACTAGCAGTTAAATGTGCTGGAATATTGATGTGTATGGCTGTAAGAAACCAGTTATTTAGTAGGAACGTTTGTTGAGGTACAGCAGACTTGTAAAAATAGCACTAGACAGAAGGTCCAGTTGAGATCATTACAGTTTTTCATTTCAGAATAACCAATAATATTTGCTGTATCTTAGATATTTGTATAGCCTATGTTTGATAAAGTTGGATATTCAGAAAACTAGGCCAGTTTCTGAAACTTGACAAAATTCTCAGAAAAGGCTTGAGAAATCAAAGACTCACACAGATCTTAACTGGTCATCTAGACTGACTTTCCTTAATATCAACATCAAAATCATAAGGAAATCTTCATTTTTTCAGGCTGCCTGATAGACAAACAATAATAACTTAGTCAATGTCAAATTATCACAATTTCCTACTAGTCTAATCAGAAGTTCTCATTCTATAATATAAATTTATTTTCTTTAGTTCACCAAAAATACGGAGCATGGGTATCTATATACAGACTCAATATCATTGTTATATATGAAATGCTTTAGACAAAAAAAAAAAAAATTCATCATAACTACTTGGATAGGAAATCCAACGCATGTTGTTATTAAAAACACTCATAAAGATCAATATCCACTTATATAAATTAATTCTCATTAAATTTTTTACTATCCAAAAAAAGGCCATGACAGGTCATTTAATAGAAAAATAGAGAACTGATTTACTTATGATCTCACCTAGAATAAAAGTAAAGTAGCAAATCAAACCTGAAAGTCCAAATTTTTATTTCCAAGCTAGGTTAGGAACATAATCCTTCGTTATGCTTAAGTGTGTTTCAAGGTTCAGTATATAAAACAAATTTTAAAAGTACAGCTTCTCTAGTTGAACTGAAAGTATAAGCAGAAAATGCAGAATGCATCCACTGGCCTCCTGGTACCACCACTGTAGCACAGTTTCATACAGACGAATCCCCTTATACAGAGACAGGAAAAGTCAAGTTCAGGAAGAATAGGCTGACTACTATTTCATTGCCTTTTACATTATACTTGAAATCTTAGTCTTTTCTTTGCTTCAGTTTTCTCATTTGAGAAGTGGGTATAATACTTCCTACTCATCTACCTCACCATTACAAGATGAGAGCGTAGTATCAAGAAAATTAAAAGCATGAATTTTATTTGGAGCCAAGCAAGACTTACTGTTGAGATCTTCACAACAGTAAGTTAGTCCAAGTTAATTAACTTCTCTAAATTTGTTTCCTCATCTGTAAAAAAGGTTACTACTTATCTCACTGGGTTATTCTGAGGATTAAATGATGTAATATATGTAAATTATCTAGCACTATACCTTAACTTGTAGTGAACAAAAAAATAGCCTAGAATATGTATGGCATTTCCATGTATTTATAAAATAAATCTACTTAACATTAAAATCATCATACGGTACTTTTATGGGCAAGTTCAGTATAAGCAGTATGTCCCACTACTCTGCCACTTGACCAGTGGCTGAAATGAAAGATTCAAATGAAAACGTTTACATATGAAAGATAAAAGTTAAAAGCAGAAGGATTCTTCACATTAGTTAGTATTCAATTCTACTAGGTCACGATTCTATAATATCTCCTAAGGAGAAATAACTTTTGACAAATTTACATACATTGGAGAATGTATGTGTGTGTATATATATATATATATATATATATTACAGAGGCATTTTAGTATGTATTATGACAATGGTTTTTTTTTAAATGATGAAATCTGCTCGCAGATTTGATAATGCTAGTCCCCTCCTTAAAACTGTTTGTGTTCTCTGAATCACTATGCTGTACACCCAAAACTAATATAATACTGTAAATCAACTATTCAATTTTTATTTTATTTTATTTATTTATTTTTTGGCTGCTCCATGCAGCTTGCAGGATCTTAGTTCCCTGACCAGGGATCAAACCTGGGGTCACAGCAGTGAAAGTGCCGAATCCTAACCACTAGACTGAAAGGGAATTCCCTATACTTTAATTTTTTAAAAAGCTATTTGTGTTCTTATACCACATGCATTTGTCCAAATTATAATTAATTATGTTACTGTATGTTGATTATCTCCTTTATTAGCTAGTGTAGCAGGTCCATGATAGCAGGGCCATCTCTCTCTCGTTCACCTCTATATTCCTGAAAAAAATGCACTATCTGTGTATGTGTATGTATATAGCCAGACTAGAAGAGCACATCCCAAAATATGTTTGTCTTCTCTGGATGGCATATGAATTTCTTATTTTCTGTATCTTCCAAATGTTCTTCAAGAAAGGTGTAACTATTTTACAAATAGGAAGAAGCCACAAAATATTTTTTTAAAGATAAAAGTGCTTGAAATAAAAAATAATAGAGAACAAGGAACACAACAGCATTAATTTGAAAGCCACTTCAACTCAAATGATTTTGTAATCTCTTGATGGAAGGTGGCCTCTTAAAGGGATTAAGGCATGTCCCTTTACTCACATAAAAGGACAGAGAAAAGCAATTAAGTAGCTTTAAGTAATAAAACAATGAACACTGTATAAAGACAATAGAAAGATAAGACAGAAGTCCAATAACAAAAGGGAAGATGCACGTCTCATTTCTAGCAAAGACATTATCTGTACAGACAACACAGTAGAACACTATAAATATACGAAGAATGTGAAAGAAGAGTTTTTTCATAAAATGTATTTTTGGAAAATATTCTCCCATTTCCCACAAGCTTACTTAATCCAGTCATCCTCCAATACCAATTTATATATACTCTCTGAAATGCTATATATATATATGCATATATATATGCATATATATATGGAAATGAAGGCCTGCAATCACCGGCCCAGCACACTAAGCTAATCCACAGAGTGAGGGGGCCATGGCTCATACACTCCTTTAGGGCCCACAATACCTGGAATTGGTCTCTGTGGGACACTGTCAACCCTCTTGTTGAATTCTGATACACTGAAATTTCCCAAACTTTGGCTCAGCACTGAATACTTATATTGTCCTAAGAATGAAAAGATTGAATATAGATTTTTTTAAAAATTTACTGTTAAATAATCCTCCTAAAGTGATGATCTTGACAAAACTGGAAGAGAAACAGAACTAGAAGGTAAAATTCTCACCTACCTAAAGAGGAAGTCAGTGAATAATAACTAAAACTGATGATTCAAGAGTTAGCAGATGATTATTATTTAGAAATACAAAGGTAAATACCAGGAGAAATAATTGGTTGCCTCTGATAGAAGAGACCAGGTAAGTGGAGGTGCAAAAAACGGACTGCTGAGGAGTTTTTTTTGTATATAAAGCTTTTAATTTCATATAGTATTTGCATAAAACATTTTGATTAAAAAAAAGCTAACTTTTTTTTTTTTTTTTGCGGTACACGGGCCTCTCACTGTTGTGGCCTCTCCCGCCGCGGAGCACAGGCTCTGGACGCACAGGCTCAGCGGCCATGTCTCACGGGCCCAGCCGCTCCACGGCATGTGGGATCCTCCCGGACCGGGGCACGAACCCGCGTCCCCTGCATCGGCAGGCGGACTCCCAACCACTGCGCCACCAGGGAAGCCCAAAGCTAACTTTTAAGAAGTACATTTGGTGATTCAAAATATAAAATAAGGTAGAAACATGAGGGATATATATAAAGAGAGAATTTATGCCTAATAATTTCAAATATCATATAAGAAAATTAGATTTACTAAAAAACAAAGCAAAACAAAGGAGACCCATATCTACCAACACACAACTTCACTACATTTCTCGCCACTCCCCTCCTGCTCCGGAAGCACTTCAAACCAGACCACCTAAAGTTACCCAACCCTGCCTTGCCGTTTCCAGGCTCTATAGCCATGTCACAGATGGGCCTGATGTTTCTCTGATGGGCCTTTTTTTCCAACTGCCACTATATGAAACTAGATCAGTCCCTTTTTAGCCAATTTCAAATACTACTATTTTATGAAGCAAAATCTGAGGGACAAAAATCTTTTCCTTCTCTGTGTTCTTATATCTTTTTGCTTAGGGAAAGTTTCTTATTTTGACTTACATAATACTAGTATACATTAAAATGAGACTTTTACCTATAGTAAACTTTGCTATATATTAAGAGATTTTTATACCTTATTTTAATTCACTTAGTCAACAAATGCTCTACTGAAGTCATAGAATGCATAATCAGAAGTTAATTTTAATACTGTCTCTTTACGTAACTCCTATTTAGAAGACACTGGGCTGGCCAAAAAGTTCGTTCGGGTTTTCCATAAGATGCTACAGAAAACCCGAACAAAATTTTTGGCCAACTCAATATTTACAGTTAGCATTGAGTCTGTTCTCATTTTTATTTTAAAAACAGACCCTAAATCTCAGATATAATCCACTTCATAATATTAGTTTAAAAACATCTTTTGAACAATAATTTCATTTTCTCCCTATTTTTTCCAACCACAAGAATGTTGCCCACATTTCTTTAAACAAATCTCTCAGCCACTCAACCTGACAACTTGAGGATATTTTTAAATTATACCAGAGTATATGTTACACTGTCACGAAACAGTTGCCACTAAATGGAATATATGACTTATAAAGGAGACTGAGCTCCTCATATCTGAAAATAGTTAACTGCGATGATACATAAAAAAGAATCATCAAAGTATGCATTTTCCAACAGCAGTAAAACACACATCTATGTCCACATCATCTCAGCTAGAGAAGCACACTCTTGTTAGCCAATAGGTAGCTTCTGAGAATTGATTAAGCAAGCTTTAAAATCATTAGGCAGAGCCAAAAATCCTGCCATATTTAAGTGAACTTTACTATACAATATCTTTGCCTATTTATCATATAAGAAATAATCAGTTCATCAAGAGTCAAAAAGTCAATCAGTCCTTCTTCAGCGAATGAATATCATTTCCTAAAGCAAAAAAAAAGGAAGGAAGCTTCTTCCACTCCTCCATTTCTTCTTAGAGAACAATTTATATTCAGCTGCACCAGAAGACTTTTCCTTCTGAGCTGACCTCAGTTGTTTTCAGTTTTTCCTTTACGGGTCATATACTGGCCATAGAGGCTGGTTAGGTAAACCACTGTGTTACCTGGATTTAATTCCTCATGTGTACGCATATTTTAGCATCTCTTGCGCGTTAAGACTCTGTTATAGGTTTGTAGGAGATATCACAGAGCAGAATAAGAAACGAATCCTTCCTTCAAGGATCTTACCATTTACTGGGGGAGATGAAATAAACAAGCAGTAAGGGCCAGTAAATACATGGGCTGTGGAGTGAGAGAGACTTCACTCTAGAATCAGTCTCTGGGATGGAACCCAGTAATCTGCCTCGAGCTTTTTAAGTTCAATAAAGTTTCAGGGCCTTGATTTTGGAGGATCTAAGGGATGCCCCTTGATTTACTGCACACTCATAAATTCACTAGGATCCCGCTTTAGTACAAGCAGTTTACGGGGCCCTGTATAAACAGTAAATCCAGTAGTCTTCACTCAGATTACCAATTTTTCTCTCCTAAGCATTTGGCAGAATGGTTGGCATGAAAGAGGTACACAATAAATTTACCAAATAAATGCTAATTAGTAAATGAAATAGCTTCACTAGGAAAGAAACCTGTGGATTTAACTAGAGACAGATCAGCCAGAAAACTCTGAGATGAGAATGATCTTTTCCAGCAGAAGCATTAAAATGATTCCGCAGCCTCATAGCGATGATTCCACACTGCCCTTGGCTTTATATTGTGATGTATTGTAGGACAATCCTCTCACTTTATTCTTCAAAATTTTCTAAACTCTTCTTGAGTGTTTGCTCTTCCATTTGAATTTTTAAATAGGCAATGTTTAAAGTTCAAGCTTCTATTCTTTGGGGGTTTTTTTTTGGCATTTCTCCTTCTCTTGGTTCTTTCTATACCTATTTAATTTTATTCTGATAAGGACCCGGACTTCACAGTTCAGGTAGAGTGTAATTTCATAAAAGGTTACACACTATTTTCATGGACTTCTTTCTAGTAATGCTTGTGCAAATAAAATGCTGAAATATTATAATGGGTAATTTTTAATGAGAATAATAAAAAAAATCATTAATTACAAATATCAGAACTATTATTCCCTTTTGTCCCTCAAGTAGGGAGAACTGCTGTTGGACATGGCAGAATTTCAAAATTAGAGCTTTAGAATTCCAAACTTTGAGGGTTCCAAAATTAGACGTGTATGGAGCTGCAAGTCATCAATGCTTAAGTCAATCTCTAGTGTCTCTGATGGATATTTTGAAGTGGGCCAACTAAGCTAAAATGCCACTGAAGATAATACACCAAAGTTATTCTGAGAAGTGATAAGCTCCAGCCAAAGCCACATTGTTTCCTTCATCCTTCAGTGTGTGACAACAGATAGAGCTTAAAATAATTTTACAAGGACGGCAGTACATGTTAAACGCTTGCTAACAAGTCTTTTATTGTAAATTCCTCCTCTTCTGTGATTCATTTAGTCTTTACGTATTAGAAAGTGATTGAAAGATTTCTACTAAATAGATAATGCATAAATCTTTCTGAAATGTCTTAGTTTTGAATCCAAAAAGTGAGAATAAAATGTATTTCATATAGAAATATAATTCATATGCAATCATAGATTAGGACAAAAATGGTACTTAAGACTACAGAGGTGTCTTAAATCAAGCCTTATAAATAAGTAAACTAAGAAAATGTGTTCAGATGATAATTCTATTGAATCATTAGATAACTATATAATATTATATTATTATAAAATCAATATGTGTATGTTTGTGTGTATGCCGGATACTGTACCACTGACTTCAGCAAGGAAGCATATAAATAGAAGCTTTATATTCTGCAAACCATTTGAAAGATATGAGGTACTGGTATCACTGTCATTTTCCTGAAGATTTATGCTCCTGAAGATTTACTGAAGAATTTTAGAATCATGGTATTCTAGACTTCAAGTCTTCTGATCATGCTACAATTTACCAATCTCCATTTTCCTAACAGTTGTAAAGAACTTGGCCCAGGGATGTTTAATAAATGGTTAAGAATACATGAGTAAAGTAGCTGGCAAAACACCCCTTCTTCAATAATAAAGAAGCCACCTCTGACGACCAGGGCAAGTAAACATGGCTTAGAAAAGTGACTGCTTCGTTCAGTGTGCTGAAAGAGAGGTGCTCCAACAGGTTATAACTTTTCTACAATGCTAACTTCAGAGAAGAGAACCAGAAAATAGAATAGTGAGTCAAAGTACAATCTAAATTTAGTAGCCCAATAGCACTTTGGCCACCACAGGGCATTTGTGCAGGGTGTGGTGTGTGGGGGTGTGTGTGAAGGAACGGGTGGGTAGAGATAGGCGACAGGAGGGGGCTAAGCTGACAGTCATTTAGATTTCAGCGGTCCCTAAGAGCACCAGAATGTCACACTAAAGATGCATCTGTTAACCTAAGGGTAGGATATCACAGAGGGAGAGCCTGGCTGGGTTCAAAGCACGGTGCTGCCATTTACTAAAGGGATGGTCTCAGGCAAGTTACCTAATCCTTCTGTACTTTACTTGGCTTGTATATAAATTACTGAATAAGAATATCATTTACTTCACAGAAAAGATGCTGTGAGTGTTATATGAGTTCACATATATAAATCAGTTAGAACAATGGTTTAGCTATTATTAATTACGTGACAGGTGTTCCAGTACCTGGCTCTTGTCCTGATCTTCACCACCTCCCTATGCACCCAGGAGCAAGGTGTACCTCAGACAATGAATGTTATTAGAAAAGTTCATTCAAGAACTGATCTATCATATAGATAAAATACCGAACTCTCAGACTATTACGAAAGGTTAATGTGCCGAATACCCAGAATTCAGTTCAAACTAGAAAAATTAAAAAAAAAAAACAAAAACCCTCAAGATGCCTGTGACATGGTCATATGCCAAAAGCAGAAGAGGATGCATCTTCTGAAGCCTGAGGAAAATTTGCAAGCACTGGAATAAAGGTCAGCTTAAATTCTTATGCGCATCAAGGATGGCCTCTCACACTCCATGACACTGCAAATGACACAGAAGAGTAGGGGGACAAGAAGGTGCCTGCTTTCTACTCTGCTAGCAATTTTTTTAATCAAAAACTTTTTCATTACAGCATGCCGCTACCTTACAACTGCATCTTCGGCACCTTATAATAAATGCTGCTTATAAAAAGATTCTGAACTCCTAGAAATGTTTAATCATGCACTTTCTAATACAGAAATCAAGTAAATGTTACCCAGATAAACTTCAGCTCTGTCTGACAATGAAGTTCATATTCCTTCCATAGTACCATGTAGTCTCCTTCAGCTAGAGAGAATAACTCATTTATCCAGGAGATTCAGATAGTAATAATTTGCTATAGCCAAGACATTTTCTCAGGTTTTAACTAAATTTTCCCAGCTCCAAATTATCATATATATAGTTTCAAAACATTTTTGCTAGAGGCAGTAGTTACTTTCAAGAATAACGACTTCAATATTTTGGACCATTCAGATGCCAAATCTCTAAGTAACTTCAGTCATTCTTATGGTTTAATCAATGAGGCATAAAAGATTTCTAGATCTTTCTGAAAAAGTTGACAATAGAAGCAAAGAGCGTGAATCCTTGTTTCTAGTACAGTCTCCAATTAGGACTGCTGATTTCGAGTACAGTTTCCAATATATAGAATATTTTTTATGCATTCTCTTCTTCTAAAAGAAAAATTTAAAACTAAAGAAATATAAATATGTTAAGGTATCAGTTCCAACTGTCAGAGCTCATGTCCATCAAGGGCCTTTTCTGAGAACGCATACAAACAGGTAACCTAACAAGAGAATGAGAATGCATATGGAGGGAGGGGAGGGGAGGGGAGGGGAGGGAAGGAATTAAGGAGTATAGAAGTCATTTAGCAACTAACTATATGCTCCGTATAAAATCTCCTCACTGTACATAAGAATATGAAGCTTCAGGCATTATACTGGCCCAAACAGAATACAAAAGCACGCAAATGAAGGAAAATTAACTCTGCATACAATGTCCTAAACTTTAGGACAGAGAGCAAATATGCAGAAAATGGATGTTTTCTGCAAATAATCATTTGTGGAAACCAAGAATGTAGAAACGAAGAAGAGTGGCCAAATAAAGCAAAACATGAATTAGAAGACAAAGTGACCATCACTGTGTACTTAGTACCTTAGATGACTTTCAGCTCCCAGAAATATTGCCAAGGCAATGGAACATTCAGGATTGGGTAAAATATTTGTTAGTCATCAGGTACTCATTTATATAAGGAAGAAACTGAGACAGAATAGGAAGTTTGGCCCGCCGGAGGACATCAAATCACCGCTGGCAAGGTAACTGCATAGCAAAAGTGGTGAGCTGAGAAAGACCAATTTATCTGTGAACTGTACTAGGCTTAGAGGGAAGTGGGTGTGCCTCGAAGAAGATTAGATGAATTCCTAACATGTTTTTAAAGCAGAATTCTGTGAGTGACTCACAGGGAGTAAACAGGCACTTTATATCTGATGTCTTTCAGTTCACCCCTTTATTTCCTCTCTTATCTTCCCTTAGAAGACTGTCACAAAAACAGCCCAATTCCTTATCTCTTCCCAAGTTGCGAATTCCGTTTATATGAACTGTTTCTACTTAATCTGCTGAAACAAAGTTATCATCCCTCAGATTTCCTATTTCAGCCCTCTAAAGGGGCAAGGCAGAGTGAAAGCATCAGTCCATCTTACTCCTATCTTCCTGCTAGTAAATGAAATTATGTTCAATGTAAGTTTCTCCCTTCTAGTTGCAAAGCCGTCTTCATTAAAATGTCATGACAAACGGATTTCAAAAGAAAAAGCTCAGGGTTTAGAATGAATGTTGGATAGCAATTCAATAGAGCGGTAAGCCCGGGCTCTCCCGGATTAAGTAAGCTTGGGTTCAAATCCTGAATCAGCCATTGATGAGTAACTGTGCAAATTACTCAGAATTCCACTTCCTCATCTTAAAACACACACACACGCAGAAAGTACTCTGGTACACAAAGGAAAAAAAAATACGAAGAACAAAGGGTGCAGCAGACAGCAAAAAGACCAGGGCAAGACTAGAATCTGACAACGACCAGACGCCTTGAAAAACTGGCACCCTAAGTGACCAGAAGGCAGATACGTCAACCGTGGTGATGATGAGAGATGTGATGACAAGGACAGGAACGGGCTTTTCGGTAATAAAGCGAGTGGACAAATGAAAGATTACTGAGTAGCACTGTACCTCCCAGGAGTGAGAAGCGGTGGGAAAACACTGATCTGTAGCCCAACAAAAATGGCCCTTAGTGACTCTGGTAGAGAAAATCTCTACTGTGTCTGCAGAAGTATAGTCACCTACAAAAAGTACGAGTGAACCACAAAGAAGGCCCAGCAACCAAGCTGAGGAAGCTTGCAAGGGACTTTTAATTTCACTTTGGGGCAGTAGATGGTGATAAAATAAATCAGTCGGACCTCCTATCTCGTGCGATCTACATAATTACAGTCAGTTCAGTACACATGGTTCGACACTTTAAGAAGGCAAAGTGTGGTAGGAAGAATAATGGCCCAAATGGACATCCCAAAGGTGTGCCTATCCTAATCTCCAGACCTGTAAACAATGTTAAATTACGTGGCAATGGGGAATTAAGGTACCCTTAAAGTGGAATTAAAGCTGCTAATCAGATGATCTCAAAATAAGGAGATTATCCTGGATTATTCAGGGGGCCCAATGTAATGACAAGCGTCCTTAAATATGGAAGAGGAAGGCTGAAGAGTCAGTGTTAGAATGATGTGAGGTGAGATAGTCTGTGGTCTTTGTCGCCTTGGAAGATGGAAAGAATGGGAGCCAAAGAAAGCAGGCAGCCCCTAGAAGGTGGAAAAAGCAAGAGAACACCCTTGCCCCTAGAGCCTCCAGAACCCTGCCAACACCGTAAGTTTAGCTCAGTGAGACCCATTTTGGACTTCTGACCTCCAGAATTGTAAGATAATGAATTTGTGGGATTTTTTCAGCCACTAAGTCTGTGGTAATTTGTTACAGCCTCAATAGGAAACTAATACACAAAGAAATCATTTTTGAAAGACTTCTATGAAAATGTTACAGTAAACATTTTAAAGAATTGAGGTATTTAATGTCAATTTATCTAGAAAATTCAGTTATTCAGAATTAGCTATGCCCTGAGGTTTGGGCGGTAACTGAAGTTTTACCACTAACTTTTGATAAATGCTGTTTCCTTAAGCCTAAAATCACTAACAGTAACCGTAAAACTAGATGTTACGATGCTAATTGAGATAACCACATCATAACCCAGATGCAATTTCTAATACTTTAAATCCATTACATATTTAGATTTGAAAAAGGAATGGCCTGTTGCCAAAAGGAATGTTAGGGTTGAATATATTAAGTAAAAAGTATAAGTAATGTGTATGTGTGTATAAAATATCCTAAAATATTCAAGTTTAAAAATTTGACATCCCTGATGCTTTCATATCTCTTACCATAGATTAAATTTAGCTTTATGTTTTAAAAGTTACTTCAAATTATAGATGGGATGTTAAATAATCAAGAACACCTACACATGTTTCAAAACATCTTCTATTAATAACAGAAATTTTTATTTATATTTAATATCAGATTAAATATTAAACCCATTAATGTATTTCCTAAAGAGTAAGGGTACAGAAAACAACACATTTGGAAACTTTTCAGAGCAAACTCCAAAAGATTTCCAAATACAGGCAGACCTCGTCTTGCTTTATTGCACTTTGTTTTTTACAAATGGAAGGTTTGTCGCAACCCTGCATCCAGTGAATCTATTGGTGCCTTTTTCCAACAGCACCAACAGTGAATCTATTGGTGCCTTTTTCCCTTCGAGTCTCTGCATCACATTTTGGTAATTTCTCACAACATTTCAAACTTTTTCACTATTATTATATTTGTCATGGTGATCTGTGACCAATGATCTTTTACTACTATGGCTTGCTGAAAGCTCAGAGGATGGTTAGCATATTTTAGCAATAAAGTATTTTTTAATTAAGGTATGTACATTGTTGGACATGATGCTATTACACACGTAACAGACTACAGCATAGTGTAAACATAAGTTTTATATGCACTGAGAAACCAAAAATTTTGTGTGACTCACTTTATTGCAATATTCACTTTATTGCGGTGGTCTGGAACCAAACTGACAGTATCGCCAAGGTATGCCTGTAGCTTTTGTTTGATATCAATTTAAAGAAAAAGTAAATGCAGAGAGGAAAACTGTTACTTACATATACTTCTCTCAGTGGAGTTTATCTTCTTTTTCTACATTGTTACATCCACTTAGAAATGTGGGTGTGTACACATGGGTGTCTATGTATGTGTGAAGGAGGGGGTGAAGATGTTTAAATGGGGTGCGGTAGGAACAAACCATTTTCTACTCCAGGAAAAGATTAATAGCAGGAGCAGTATGAGTAATGCAATATCATTTGGGTTAGAATATTTTAAAAAATCTATCACTCGGGCTTCCCTGGTGGCGCAGTGGTTAAGAATCCACCTGCCAATGCGGGGGACACGGGTTCAAGCCCTGGTCTGGGAAGATCCCGCATGCCGCAGAGCAACTAAGCCCGTGCGCCACAACTACTGAGCCTGCACTCTAGAGCCTTCAAGCCACAACTACTGAGTCTGCACTCTAGAGCCTTCAAGCCACAACTACTGAGCCCGCGTCCCACAACTACTGACGCCCACGTGCCTAGAGCCCGTGCTCCACAGCAAGAGAAGCCACCGCAGTGAGAAGCCTGCACAAAGCAACGAAGAGTAGCCCCCGCTCGCCGCAGCTAGAGAACGCCCGCGTGCAGCAACGAAGACCCAATGCAGCCAAGAATAAATAAATTAATTAATTAATTTTTTAAAAATCCATCACTCCATTCAACTCTGTGATAATATACTCTGCCCGAAGCAAGCATCATAAATGCTAATGGTCAAAAACTTTGCAGCTATTATTGTACTATCTGCACAAAAGTAGAAAACAAATATTTACAAATACTACTCAGTTGGGCCTACCACTTCACAGCGTTTTGCATCATCTAAACAACAGTTCTATTCAAGACAGATTATGTTAAGACTAGTCTAAAAGTTTTTATAAAACACCAAAAAATAAGACATGTTTCAAAAAATACTGTTTTCTAAAATATCTATTTTTGAAATTTTCTCAGTTGTCAGGAATTTAATAGGATAAGAGAAGACAATATTGAAAAAAAAATCAGTCCTTTCACCAGAAAAATAGATGAAAAATACAGCCAAGCACCATAACCTTATTATCAAATAGGCTTACACAACAAGAATAACAAGAATAAGTAAGTGAAAAACAAACAAGAATAAGTAAGAACGACTAGACTGGGGCAGTTTGTTTTATCCGGCATCCAGTATTCTCAGTAAACATCTACTTTAAAAGGGCAGGGCTTCCTTGGTGGCGCAGTGGTTGAGAGTCCACCTGCCGATGCAGGGGACACGGGTTCGTGCCCCGGTCCGGGATGATCCCACATGCCGCGGAGCAGCTGGGCCCGTTAGCCATGGCCGCTGAGCCTGTGCATCCGCTGAGCCTGCACATTCATTTCAATAAAATGAAAGATGGTCATGTTTTCCATCTAGGAAATATTATTTAGTATTGGAACATAGGGCTCTTAAAAAGAAACAGTGACCTCCAACCTTAACAAGAATGTCTCCTTAGGAAGAAGCTAGCGCTCACAAAATGCTGAGAGTACAATAATCCAATATTGTGACCTGAGCAACATTCTTTCTTGTAATTTCTACCTTTTTGATATGTGCGTCAGGCACTGGGTAAGAGAAATGATCTTTAAAAAAAACAAACCATAAAACCAAAGTGTGCTGAGGGAGATACCACAAACAGGTAAAGCAAATATTATCTAGGCTTTAAAAAATACCATATATGTACATGGATAATGAACGATGCTCATGTATTAAAATTTTAATTTAAAGAAGCAAGCTCCGGGAATTCCCTGGCGGTCCACTGGTTAGGAATCCACACTTTCACTGCCGGGGGCCCGGGTTCAATCCCTGGTCAGAGAACTAAGATCCCCCAAGCTGCGTGGGGCAGCCAAAAAAAAAGAAGAAGCAAGCTCCATCATTTGTGATACAGAGAACTGTTTAAAAAGTATAGCTTTTGTTAGTAAAGAGCGCGAAACAAGCCGTAAAAATTCATGGACATTGGAATTATAGTTTTTAAAAATTAATATGCTTAATTTAGGCAAACTAATTTTTTAAACTGAAGTACAGTTGATTTAGCAAACTACTTATTAAATGCTCAGGTTTAGTTTTTCGACTAATCTATCTATTCTACAAAATAGAGATTCCTAATCTATGGGTAAATAAACTGAGGTTTTAAGAGCGGAAGTAACTTGCTCATAGCCCTGGAGCTAGTAAGTGATGAAGTCAGGGTTAAAGCTCTGAGGTTGCTGATTGGTCCCGCTGAACCAGAAAAACCAGTCTATGTTGCCTCTTCTCTGCTGGAGTTACCCATGGCACAGTAACTCCAGTCTTTATCAAGAGAATTCATCAATGAATCTTACGCTTATACGTCCCAAAACAGATACTAGGCAACAAGCAGAAAAAACTTACCAAGCGTGAATTCATTCCTAATTAAATAAAAGACTAGCTATCATACAGGTAATACTTCAAAACAGATCATCTAAAAACAGAGCAGAGGGCTTCCCTGGTGGCTCAGTGGTTGAGAGTCCGTCTACCGATGCAGGGGACGCGGGTTCGTGCCCTGGTCCGGGAAGATCCCACATGCCGCGGAGCGGCTGGGCCCGTGAGCCATGGCCGCTGGGCCTGCGCGTCCGGAGGTTGTGGAGAGGTACAGCTTCTGCTCATAATGGATTTACCCCTCACTCACTCAGAGCCTCCCTGGAAAACTGGGGTAATAAGAATATGTACCTGTACTGGATTGAATGGTGGTCCTCAAAAAGATATGTCCATGTTCTTATGCCCAGACCCTGTGAATGCTACCTATTTAGAAAACAGGTCTTTGAAGATATAATTAAGTTAAAGATCTGGCGATGAGATCATCCTGAGGAGACCCTATAGCCAATGACAAATCTCCATGTAAGAGACAGAAGAGGAGAAGACACAGACAGTAAGTCTTGTACGCCCCTAAACATAGCTACATAATGGCTCAATGAGGGGCCCAGCTCTGACCTTTGAGAAGCTAGGGAACTGTAGACCTCCTCAGCCCAGATGAATCCCTCAAATCGCTTAAGAAATACAAACAGAAGATGAACCATACAAATAACCATGGCTTTCCCAGAAGTTTGTATCATTCTGATGGCCCCTCTCACAGTGACTCGAATTACAGGTTCTGCCCTTATCTGTCCTGTCATACACCTCGTTAAGGCAGGGACTGTGTGTGTCTCTCTCTTTTGTTTTCTTTTCTGTAACTGCACAGTAATCAATGTAGCCTCACACCAACTAAAAACCTGACAAATATTTGTTAAAAGAATGAGGAAATAAGCATTACTAACGGGAGAGAAGAGAGAAAAACTAAACAGAAGGAACAGAATCAAGTTCTAAATGGGAGAAAGAAGCAATAAGCAAGGAGGCAGGAAGACCGGAATCAGCATAGCTGCTCACCAGAAAGTTACCCAAGCAGTTTTGGAACTTTCTTCCTCACCAGCAGCAGAACTCTCACCACCTCTGTCCAGCCCGGGCCTTCACTAGCTCCCACCTGCACCTGTGAACAGTCTCCTGACTGGCACCCTCCTCTCCAGGCCCTACACATCCTGCACGCAGCCCGAACGCCTGGGCTCCTGACCCCGCAGCTGAGTGCGGGCACAGTTTGCCTTACCTTCAATAGAAGAAGAAGAACCGCATCCAAGCCTCGCAGGTTCTCGAAAGGATTAAATGAGTTATGCGTAAAGCATTTAAAAGGATGCCTGACATACAGTACCTACTCAATAAATATTATCTATTATTTTTAAACCTGTTATTGCCAATAACTCTCCCACAGTTTCCCACTGACGAAGAACCAAAATTCAAAATGTGACTTATGGCAGCTGAGCCCTTTAGAATAACCCGAACCCTCTGAGCCCTCTAACCATGTCCTACTCCTCCTGTTCTCTCAAAAACTACATTTCAGGGCTTCCCTGGTGGCGCAGTGGCTGAGGGTCTGCCTGCCGATGCAGGGGACACGGGTTCGTGCCCCAGTCCGGGAAGATCCCACATGCCGCGGAGCGGCTGGGCCCGTGAGCCATGGCCGCTGAGCCTGCGCGTCCGGAGCCTGTGCTCTGCAACGGGAGAGGCCACAACAGTGAGAGGTCCGCGTACCGCAAAAACAAACAAACAAACAAACAAAAAACTACGTTTCAGCCATAGTGGACTACTGGCAAGTTCTCAGAGCAGGGTGTGCCGCCCTCTCTACCTAGAATGCCCCTCTCTCTTCCTACTGCTGACCCCCTGGCAAGCCCCAATTCTAAATTCAAGCTTCAACTCATGCCTTAGCTCATGGAATATCTTCTCTGCCTCCTTCTGACTCCTTCCGCTACGTCCCAGATGCTACTTGTACACACCTGCATTCTGACCATCACTTACCTGTATTATAAAAATGTCTGCTTCTTCCCATTAGGGGCTTCTTGAACTAAGAGATGCATTTACTCTACTTAGTCCCTGATCCTAGCATAGTCACTGCCCATATATTTAACTATAGTTAAACATACGCTTTCAGAAGAAAGGGGGAAAGGGAGGGAGGAAAAGAGGGTGCTCTCTCTCCCATACATCATGGCCTCAGTGGCCCCAAGATTCCCCGACATTTCTCCATTCTCATAAATGTCCTCTTTAGTCAACACATTCAGTCAGCAGGCTAAAGTTTTCTACACTACAAAGTTCCTTTCACTACACTACAAAGTTTTCTACACTACAAAGGAATTGGGGGTATGAATTTGGTATTATATATAGATACACATGCATAAGCACAAGTTACAGAAAACTCAGTTCATCTTGTCACTCATGCACATCTTGCTGAAGTTTGTACAGTCCTTTTAACCTCCAGGACAGCTCATCTCATTTGATTCCTGGGAAAACAGAGTTCTTTTTGTACTAACTTATAACTTGCCCTGTATTTTAATCATGGAATCACCCTGAACTAGGATCTCTCTTCCCTGGGGTCCCGGCAAACTTTCTCACTGCCCTTAGTCTAAACAATTCTTCCTTTTCAGAATTTGAAACTTCAGGTGCTTGAACAATGCTACTCTGTTCCTTCCTGCCATCACCACTCATCCCACGTGTGTGTGTGTGTGTGTGTGTGTGTGTGTGTGTGTGTGTTACGGTGGGGGAGGGGCGGTGAGGTGAAGGTGGCTGTATCATAGTGTCTCTAAGGTCTCGATATCCACTGAAACAACATAAACATTTTACTTATTTCTGTAGCTCAATTACATAAGGTTTATTCAAGCACCAGACATGTATAATTTGGGGAGGACATTTTGACACCTTAGAGTCCAGAGGAGGGATTTTAAGGCTCCAAAGAAAGAAAGAAATGCAGGAAGATAAGCAACTTAAAGAGAGTAGGAGAAAAGATTAGAGAAAAGAGGAAACATGTTGGTTTGTTTAACAGTTACGGTATTTCCTATAAACCAATTTACCACTAAATCCAGCATTATTTCCCACTCTCGGCTTAAGATACCGATGAGAGACCTAAGAGAACATTGTAATTAGACCACAAAACACATGAGAAAAGAGCAGAGCCAGGTAAAAGGTGCTGGGGTGCGGAGGTTCAGCTCATAGGCTGACCTCAGCTCCTCTGCTGTACAACTCCAACGCAGTGTCACGACTGTCACAGAGTGGTCACTGTAGGTATTTTTTACACACATCAAAAAGAAATTTTGAAATACAAAAAGAGACAAATTGTGTAGGTGGACTAACGGCTCCACAGGTTGACAGCTGGAGTTGCTTCAAACTCTAAAATACTGTGAACCTACAAAGTCTGTTCCCTATACTTGAACTTAGCCATGCATTTTAATTCAACTGAAAAACTGTTCCACAGATGAAGGTATTATTAAAGCTGCTTTAATTTACCCAGAAAATGTATACATTGGAGCTGCTAAAGGAATGAATGATAATTTTGAATTATCATTGAATTATCATTTGAATTTTGAATGAATGATAATATTAATTACCGCTAGAATATTCTGTGAGCTTCTAAAAAAGCAAATTTTTCAAAGAGCGTTGACTCCTTGCTAGTATTTTCCATGGAATTTGAAATTTACTGGAATATCAAACAAAGTTAATGGCAAAAATGCTTATTTTGTGCTGTATTTGGAAAAGCAAAATGAACTTTTAGACAACATGTATTACGATGACTGTACAATAAAAATATTTTTTAAATTCCTTTGTTTAAAGAGACAGTGTAACATTGTAGAAAAATCATTATATTAGGAGGGAAACAGATCTGAGCTTGACTTCTGGCTTACTTACAAGTTGTGTGACTTTGAAGTATTTACTTAACTTTCCTGTAAAGTACAGTGATAATATCAATATCTGCCACAATAACAGCTGTGAAGATTAAATGACTAAAGTATACAAAGTTCCTAGCTTAGTAACTTGTTGGAGTAAAACTTTAAAATTCCAGTTTCTTTTTCTTTAATATGCTTTACTTGCTAAATTCCTACTGTGTACTAAGAAACATGACTGAAATAGCATTCCTAGGAACTTTTTTTTTAAGTGTTTGGTATTTTATTTTTAAATTCTAGAGTGCTTTATAATTTTCAAAAGTTTCACACACGTGACTTTATATAATCCCATAATAACCCTTTTTTAAATCCCCTACCCTATATTGCCCCTCCCCTCTTCCCTCGCCCCACTGGCAAACTTGTGGTTACAAGTTTGTTCTCTGTATCTGTGAGTCTACTTCTTTTTTGTTTGTTTTCACTACTTCATTGTACTTTTTGGATTCCACATATAAGTGATACCATACAGTATTTGTTTTTCTCTGTCTGACTTATTCCACTTAGCATAATGCCCTCCAAGTCCATCCGTGTTGCTGCAAATGGCAAGATTTCATTCCTTTTTATGACTGAGTAGTATTCCATTGTGTATATATACCACATCTTCTTTATCCAGTTATCAGTCGATGAACACTTAGGTTGCTTCCATACCTTGGTAATTGTAAATAATGCTGCTATGAACACTGACATCCCTAGCAACTTTAACACTTTTTCCATCAGATATCTCAGAAGAAAAACTATTATCTAAAGTCCTTGGGAACATGAATATTGCTATAACCCATATAAGCTTCTATAAAGGGAAAATAAAAATGAACACTTTTCTGCATAATACTAAAATAATTCAACTGTAAATATTATATAGCAATAAAAATTACACATAAAAATCAAAAACATCACAGCAAACTTTCAATAAAGGAACAATTCACTTTGATCCCTTGGACATAACTCTTTGCCTTACTAAAGTAAAGAGGTTCTCATTAGAAAATGAAATCTACGTGAACGTTACAGAATCTATGAAATCTATAAAAGAGATGTTCTATATTTCAGTGTGTCAAAGAGATTAAAATCCTAGTTTGAAAGAGGCAGTTAACTAGTTTAGCTTTCAAATACAAAAATACTTTTCTTAATTTTAAGAATAACTTAGTGACCAGACATATCCTCAGGATAACAAAAACGTTCTGGACTAATAAATAATCCACTATTTCAAAACACAGTCTATATGACAAAATTCCAATAAAACAAAAGAATCTGGAAAGCCCCTCATATTCATTGTAACAGGATGAATTACACAGGAAAACAGTGCCATAAACTTCAGCCACAACAGTCAAGATAAAGGCAGACTCGATTGTAAGGGAGGTCACTGAACTCAAGATTATCATCTATGGATTTCTATTGTAATGTAGAAATGAACTCCTGCTGTATTATACAAGAAATTAAAATTCATACATACAAAAAACAGATGAATGAAAGACTTTCATATGCTTTAAATTTCAGAGCAAATGTTAATAGGGATCATAGCTGATAAAAGAAATTATTAGGACTAGTAATATTTAGAAATCTATTTATAAAGCTGGTTTACTAGGAAAATACAGCCTTTGAAATACATGAAAGAAAAAGTAAGCTGCAAAGTTCAACTGTATAAATACTCTGCTGCTTGTGCTCTGCACAGCCCTTCACTCTTGTTTACTTTCCAACTCATATAAAGCCTAAGCTATTTCAGCCTTTGAGACCCTAATAGCAACAACAGCCGCTGGAAACAGTTGGGAGTGACCTGAATTTCAATCCTTTCAAAAGCTCTCAATGCAATGGACAACATGTTTATTTTGAATTCCAAGGAGACTGCTGCCATTCAAAACACAAGAATGACCAGTCTGTCACTCTACCTCACTAATAACTCCTCGTAAATTATTTCTCAATCTGTTATGCAAAAGTAGAAAAATTACTGTATTTTTAAAAGTAGCAGTCTCTACTACTCAAGGCAATAACTATTTACTGAGTATCTTCTATGTCCAAGCCACGGTGATAGGCACTGGAGCGTGTAAAAATAGAATATTATTTCTTCCCTTCAAAAGTTGGGCATGATATTCTTTCCACTTAGGGTGCATGTTACATCTTTCTCAGCTATTCCTTTTTATACAAGGAAATAACTGTATGCTTCTCCTCTTACACTCTGAAATTAGCTTTTCTTCTTAAAATGATACTGAAGGTAAATTTGGTAGAACCCGATGTTGTGGAACCATGGGTCCTTTTAATCTGCTATAAGCCGATGTCACCAGGAGAATCTTCTCCTGTTACTCTACTCCTTCAACGGTCCTGCAGTCTGTGTCTTTCTGTCTTTGTTTCCCTCCCCATCCTCAGGCGGTCTCTCCTCAGTCTCGCCTTCCCTGTGGATGTCTCTGCTCCCCTGTCTCTCTACTTCCAAATGGCTTAAATGTTTTTGGCCAGTGGTTCCCAATCTGTGAACCACACTTGAAGCAGCTGGAGGTAACAGGCACACAGTTCTAAGTTTTCACAAATGATTCATGAATTCATCTATGTACTAAACACTAAAGTCTGCTTAAATCATGTATTATATATTTGGATTTTTAAATAAATGTAGATTCTTATACATAAACGTAAAAAAACTTCCTCTTCATTTAAAACTGCAATACAATATTTACAAAATCTGCAGTTACTTTAAAAATAATTGTTATCCTAACATGGTGGGGGAAGGGTTGCCCATGAAATATTTGACATTGAAAAAAAAAGGTCCTTATTTAAGGTCAGAAACCACTGCTCTACCCTGTGAGCTCCTACAGGGCATGTGTGAGGACTTCCTTTCCCTCCCCAGCGACCAGCACAGCAACTGTTCAATTAGATGGACCTTAAACCTTTCTGTTTAAGATACAGGCATTAGGGCTAGGAGCTGTGTCTCTCCCCACCAACCCACCCTGAGGCCATGCTAATTTATTCTATTCTATTCATAGTGTGCTTGGAGATCTATGCAAATTGTACTGAACAGGTGGTTAGAGATGGGCGTGGGAGGTTCAGCACGGAATGAGTCTTTCTGATCTGGTAACAGGGTGGATGGTGGGCCCTTCACCAAGATAAGCGCAGCAGGAGATGCAAATTGGTGACACGCAGTGTGGAGCTCAGTTTTGACCAGCTGAGCTTGAGGAATCTGTGAGACGTCCAAGCGTCAGTTTCAGTGACATGACAGCGGCAGAAGCCAGGCTCCAGTGAGAAGAGGAACGAGGGGAAGATGAAAGGAGAACGGAGCCTGGGTCCAGCAGGCTGAGCACCTGAGCTGTCTTCGGTTTTTCCCTCTTCCCTCATATCCACACCATTATTGTGGCTTTCAGAACTCCTGTTCACAAGTTCTCATTTCTCCCATTTCTCCTCTGTTTTCCACTCCAAGCCCGCAAATAGCCACGTTAGTGGAATACTTGCCTGACCAATCTCCCTGCCTCGCCTCTCCACCTTCTTCCAAGCTATCTCACTAAATATTATCCAGAAAATGTCACTTTTCTGATCAAAACTTTTAATATCTCAGTGTCTAAGACTCTGCAAAGCACTATTTGAATCTAACTCTTATTCTTATCTCCATTTCCAACTGGTTCACATACTCCTCCCTACAGGTGCCTGGGGACTGGCCACCTCCATCTGAGATGGCCTTCTCATCAAAGCCTAGCCCAAGATGCAGCACCTCCAGGAAGCCTTTCCGTTTCAATGAGATCTTGTCCTCTTTGAACCTCTGTTGCACTTTCTGTGTCTTCTTATCTCAATTAATGTCCTAATAAATAGATATAAGTTCATTAAAGGCAGAAATCATAAATCACTCTCTTTATAAGTACCCCTTATGGCTTCTGGTCATAAGGTAAATCTAGAGAAGTCCGATGTTCAAAAATTTGGAACATTATGAGATTTTTCAACTAATTAAGTAATGATAGTGTTGATGAGAAGTTACAGGAGAAAATTATTTCTAAAAGTATCCTCACACAGTCCAAAAGTTAGCAATTTAACTAATTTAAATTACTTTAAAGGGAATACACATGATTTTGGATGGGAGAGTGACAGAAAAAACACTTGTTTTGTTTGTTTGTCTTTCTGGCTTAACCCACAGTAAAGGAGAATTACACCTGCATTTTTTCCTCTAAGGAGAACAAGAGAAGAAAAAAGCAGCAGAAAAAAGCAGCAGAAAAAAGAAGACTAGGTATGTACTGGTTTCTCTTCGCTGCCATAAATTACTGGTTGAGAGTTTTTAACCAAAGCAGTAGTTAGCTGGCACTCAGCATAATGTTTGTATCCCCTCATGCTTTTAAAAAGCTTTAATTACAACTGTATGATCAAAAACCACTCACTTGACTAAACAATCCTTTCTTCTAACACTTGCATAATCATCTTTCTGACTTTCCAAGATAACTACCTACCCGACTGCCCTCTCATTTTCTCCCTATTTCCCTCCAGTCACACCCATTTTGTTGCTAAGAAACAAAATAAACATAACCTCCTGGAAGTAACTTTACAATGGATACTATATTAATACTTACTTATACTGGAGAAATAGGAAGAAAGAAGAGAAAACTTATCTCTGTTATATCCTAGGTTCTTTACATTTGTTATTTAATCTTTACAAGAGCCTTAGAAGGCAGTTATTACTATGCCCATTTACAAATGGTTAATGGAAACTCACTTATGTAACTTGCCTAAGCTAGACAAGTGGTAGAATCAAGGTTTGCACCAAGTTTGTCTAATTTCAAAGTCAGTTTTATTACCATTCCCCTTCTTTATATCTCTATTTCATGGCTTCGTTTAAAAATTCTGCACAGATGAGGGCTTCCCTGGTGGCGCAGTGGTTGAGAGTCCGCCTGCCGATGCAGAGGACACGGGTTCGTGCCCCGGTCCAGGAAGATCCCACATGCCGCGGAGCAGCTGGGCCCGTGAGCCATGGCTGCTGAGCCTGCGTGTCCGGAGCCTGTGCTCCGCAATGGGAGCGGCCACAACAGTGACAGGCCCGAGTACCGCAAAAAAAAAAAAAAAAATTCTGCACAGATGAAATGTTCTACAAATTAAAATTTTACAATAAAGCTTTAAACATGTCTTTAAATATATTATTTCCTAGGATTTTTTCCCCAAAGGATTATAACTGAAGTAATTTTTCCTTCAGAAAAATAAATAAGACTTTTATGTTAAAAAATAAAAGTTAAAAATAAAAGGGACTTCCCTGGTGGCACAGTGGTTAAGAATCCACCTGCCAATGCAGGGGACACGGGTTCATGCCCTGGTCAGGGAAGATCCCACATGCTGCGGAGCAACTAAGCCCATGTACCACAACTACTGAGCCTGCGCTCTAGAGTCCGCAAGCCACAACTACTGAGCCTGCGTGCCACAACTACTGAAGCCCGCGTGCCTAGAGCCCGTTCTCTCCAACAAGAGAAGCCACTGCAATGAGAAGCCTGTGCACTGCAACGAAGAGTTAGCCCTGGCTCGCAGCAACTATAGAGAAAGCCTGCGCGCAGCAACGAAGACCCAACTCAGCCAAAAATTAAATACATAAATTTATATAAAATAACTGCGCACTTTCAAGAGGGAAAGTTCAGGGAAGAATTTAAAAATGCAAAATACACCCCGATGCACCCATATTCAAATTGCTACAGACTACCAAACAAGATGTACTAATTTGAGCCTTCAAGTTCATTTTCAGCAATCTTTATCCCTACTGAATTGAAGAAAAAGACACAGAAGAGAAATACTTCTCTTCCATGTCTGTTGATGGATTTGTTGATTGACAGTTTTGGTATCTTTTCCAGTCAGTGTCATATTGAGCAAAAAGTCTTAAAAACGTATTTTTTTAAATTGCTGAATCCTTAGTCACTCATGGGATGCATACACAGAAGTCTGCTGAAGAACAAAGTCTTCAAACTTTAATACAGTAATAATTTAGCAAATATAGTCAACAGGCTTATAAACTCGGGAGGGAAAAATAAAAGATGATATTCTGACTTAGGACAGGCAACCATATATACAAGTCAGTATCCAAATGAATGCTCCTATCTAGTGACCCGTGAACCTATTTAGCCTCCTTTTTCTCTTTTACTTTTATTCTAACCTACAGGGTCTACGAAACACATAGAAAATAATTTAGGCATAATATTTATTACAGAATACCAACAGGTGAGTGTGAAAACAGAGACACTGTTGCTTACAAGTGAAAGAGTCAAAGAGTTACCCCTACTGAATTACTATCCTGTCTTATCAAATTTTATTAGGAGACTATAGTCACTAAGTCCTAGCTATAAGAAAGTGGGGAAGGAAACAGTCTTTGAACTGACCTGGGTTTGTTATGCAAGTCACATAAACCCTCAAAACCATAAATTAATCATCTGAAAAATGGGTATGTTAACTCCTTTCTCAATGGACTGATAGAAGGATTAAATGTATATGTGAAAAGACTTGCACAGGGCTTCCCTGGCGGCGCAGTGGTTGAGAGTCTGCCTGCCGATACAGGGGACACGGGTTTGTGCCCCAGTCCGGGAGGATCCCACAGGCCGCGGAGCGGCTGGGCCCATGAGCCATGGCCGCTGAGCCTGCGTGTCCGGAGCCTGTGCTCCGCAAAGGGAGAGGCCATGACAGTGAGAGGCCTGCATACCGCAAAAAAAAGAAAAAAAGACTTGCACAAAAGAGATGTCAATGCCTGCTTGTCCTCATCCCCTTTCCTAAGCAGCACTTCTAATTTTAATGAGGGAGAGGGAGGATTAATCAGACAGTCCTTCTGGAAAAGAATTAAAAAATGAAACTAAAACCAACACAAACGATCAAACAAACAAACAAACAGTAAAACCTATATTGCAGAAAACACATTCAAAAAGTATGTGAAATACCGGGGGAAAAAAGGAACCTGAGGTGGGATAATGTGCAACTCCAATTAAATGAAAAGGTAATCGAACTAAATGTCTTTTAATTCACATGAATTGAAACATCCCAGATAGAGAACTGAAAACTTGGATTTTAAAAAAGTATTTTTTAATATCTTGCCTCTGTGCTAATAGTGAAAGAAAGAGCAGAGGTGAACTCATTAACGTTAACAGTAACAGGATGTTAAGCAATCCATTAAAATGAAACAAAAGATGGCTAATAGCTTCAGTCTGGTACCACAGCTACTTCTTTTCTTTTTGTAACTCACTGTGCCTATTAAATTATTCCAGTCTGTCATTCATTAGTAGTAGTTACCGGACCTCTGACAATTTTTCTGCTGTTTGAAGGATGAGGAAGAAGGGGGAGGCAGAGAGTACATCAATATTTTTCAAAACTCAATCCTAGATCTTTCACTTCCAATCATAACAAGTTATACACTAAATGAAATTTAAGGAACCAAAGTAAATAAGTAAATAAACCCACAGATATGCCACTACTGATAATGTAAAAAACAAGGAAGATTAGAAAAGTTATATATATTCTCTGTGATTCTGAAAGGATTAATTTTAAAATATAAAATAAGGACAAGTATATAAAGTATTTTTTTATGATTAAGTTCTGTTTGAATATCCAGCTGACCTACCTTTCACCTTGAAGTCGGCAGGGTAGTACAAGTCACTTTGCTAACCTGGCATGGTTTAAGATAACTCCAGTGAAGAAAGTCCAATTTCCTGATTCTCTCAGCCAAAACAAGCAAACTGACATTAGTCTGATCTAATAGCAAACTTTAGGGAACTTATCCATTTACAGCTAAAAAACCAGAACAAGAACCAGAATTTAAGGGAACTTAGAAATCACTCATGACCTCATTTTATAGTCAAGAAAATTAAGGCCCAGAAGTTCAGCACCTTACCCCAATTCATACAGTAAGTCAGTAGCAAGTTTATCTATGTTATGCAAAGAATTAATGAAATAAAATGAAATAGTCAAAAATCTTATTCATAGACTCCAACTCTAATATAGTTCATAGATTTATTTGACATCAAAGCTTCAGAAAGTAGTCTTCTTCTATTATTAGCTGAAATAATGTAATTGTTAAAATGATCCACTTTGACGTGGATCAAAAGCATAGGCAAAAAGCACTTGATATTTAAAAACAAGCACACTACTATTTGCCTGTTCTCCCAAGAGGAAAAATAATTTCAAATAGAATTTTTCATTGTCCAGTTGTAGCACTCTTAGAATCAGTGCCAGTTTCAGGGGGAAAAAAATATTTTCCAATCTTTCCCAATGATAAAAGAAATGAAAATGAAATATTCCACACCTCTATATTCATTAGATACTAGAATATAGTGAGTCAAGTCTTATTTTTTTAGGATATCAATGAGAGAGCATATGTTTGCTTTATTACATACCCCCAAATAAGACAAGATTGAAAAAAAAGTTCCAAAATAACCTTATGCAAGCAAGTATCTTTATCTTACCTTTTCTTATCTAAACCTTATTTTAGGATTTTGAGGTTGGGCTTAAACAAGAGGTCAATTAAATAAATATATATAATGAACAAATATATAACAATAATACTTAATACAAAAAAAATTCACAAAACAAAAACAAAGATGGGGGAACTTCCCTGGTGGCACAGTGGTTAAGAATCTGCCTGCCAATGCAGGCGACACGAGTTCGAGCCCTGGTCCGGGAAGATCTCACATGCCATAGAGCAACTAAGCCTGTGCACAACAACTACTGAGCCTGCGCTCTAGAGCCCACAAGCCACAACTACTGAGCCCACGTGCCACAACTACTGAAGCCTGCACACCTAGAGGCCATACTCTGCAACAAGAGAAGCTACTGCAATGAGAAGCCCGTGCACTGCAACAAAGAGTAGCCCCCGCTCACCACAACTAGAAAAAGCCCACGCACAGCAACGAAGATCCAACGCAGCCAAAAATAAATAAATAAATTAATTAATTAATTTTAAAAGATGGGTTTTCTCTGTCACAGTCTCCTGCTGGGGGTTCTTGGGTGGAGATCAGCAGAAGTGGTAATCGTCCAGTATTTCTACCGCACTAGAAGAAAAAGGCAGTGCCATGGCTATCAAGACTGGGGTGAGGCTTGGTCTGCTCTTCCTTCTAGCCCCTTTCCAATAATGAAACCACCTCTCTCCCAAATCCTGCTGTAGAGCTGGCCAAGCAGCTATAACTCTTCAAGGCTTTCTCACAACTTTCTACAGGCCCAGGAAAATTTAAAGTCGATTACAAATATTGCAGTGACGCATGGGTCCTACAAGTACTGTCCCATCTCCACTCACTTCCTGCTATCTCTCTGACCTCACTTCTGACCTTGCTGCCTTCACTCCCTCTGCTCCGGGCCCACTGGCCTCCTGACAGGACCACTGCACCAGCTCTTCCCTCTGCCGGGGACACTCGTGACCCAGATATCCAATAACCTTCTCACTGAGGCTCTCCCGACCACTCTTTTATTTTATTTTTTTGCAGTACGCGGGCCTCTCACTGTTGTGGCCTCTCCCGTTGCGGAGCAGTCTCCGGACATGCAGGCTCAGCGACCATGGCTCACGGGCCCAGCCACTCCGCGGCATGTGGGATCTTCCCGGACCGGGGCACAAACCCGTGTCCCCTGCATCAGCAGGCGGACTCTCAACCACTGCGCCACCAGGGAAGCCCCCGACCACTCTATTTTAAATTGCAATTTCCTACCCCTGCATTCCCTATGTCCCTTACATGCTTTATTTTTCCCCAAGGCACTTACCACCTCCATGTGATATACTATACATTTTTACTTACTTGTTTGTTTATTTATTTATTTATGGCTGTGCCGCGCGGCTTGTGGGATCTTAGTTCCCTGACCAGGGATCCAACCTGGGCCCCAGTAGTGAAAGCACCTAACCACTGGACAGACAGGGAATTCCCATTACTTAACTTGTTTATTGTCTGCCTCTGCTCACTAAAAGGTCAGCACCAAGGAGGCAGGGATTTTGTTTGTTTTGCTCACTGCTGAATGTCCCCAGCATCTACAACAGTGCCTGGCACATAGCAATAGTCTCAAAAAGCATTTGTGGAATAAATAAATGATGCCAAGTTTGAGAAATAATGCTGGTGCCCGTCAAATATTTATTAGACACTAAAAGCACAAAACTATACAAGATGCCAAATACAAACAGTGCAAAAAACAAGGTCTTTGCTTTCAAGGAGTCTAGTTGGTGAAACACAGAGTAATTAGTTAATTACATAGGCAGTATTAGGTATGACTATTAACCAGTTAGGTTTATTTGTATATGATTCATGGAATCTGCCTTGTCATTCCTGGTTATACCTAGTGTACAATTAAACGCTGAGTCGAGTGGTATAAACTTGTCATAAGAGTTTAGAGGGGGAAAAAATGAATAAGTTGCAATAGTAAGAAAAGACCATGGGTAGATGGTGAGGTTTGATATGGGATTTGTGGAGGTGGAGGTATGTATTGGCAGTGAAAAGGTGGGTGGGCATTCCAGATGAAGCAAATTTCATGAGAGGACAAAAAAGGCATGTGAGGGACAGTAAGAAACCTACCTTAAATGGAAAAATGGTATTTGCTGACGAGTAGTGATGATCTGGGGAGGACAATCTTTCTTTTTTTTTTTTTTTAAACTTTTGGCTGCACCAGGCGGCATATATCCCTGACTAGGGATCGAACTATCGCTCCCTGAACTGGGAGCACAGATTCTTAGCCATTGGACTGCCAGGGAAGTCCTAGGGGGAGGACAATCTGAGTGTGCCTGGGTCACAGAGAGCCTAATCCCCTGAGCAAAGGACTCCAGTCTGGAAGGAATCTCACAGCACGTGCTATTGGTGCCCAGCTTGGGTCCTCTGGAACCCTTCGACTGGTTTGGTACATCCAGTGCCAAAGGTGCTCCCTGCATTGCTAATGGTTCATACCAGCAACTTTCTGTGGAAGTAACAGAAGCTACCTCCTAGACCTCTTCTGCACTCCTGCACACACACATATTTCCAGGACAGCTGGTGGTCAATAAGTAATGAATGAAGGGGAGAGGGGACAAAAGCCCAGTTCCTTTGCCTCAAGGCAAGACAGACTCTATGGTACAATTTTGTTCCAAAGTTCCCTCCTGGGTCAAGCTGAGGCTAGACATCCAATGAAACCAAACCCTTCCTCATCTCAGTTTCTTCTTCTTCCCAATCCCGCTTGACTTATTCCCTTTGAAGTAACATGTAAAAGAACTCTCTTGATACATCATTTGCACATGAATACCATCTCAGATTCTGTTTCTAGGGAAACTGGACTAAGACAAGTCTGTAAAGGAAAATACCTAGATATTCATGAAGAAAACAGTTACACAGAGAAAATACTGTTGTGGGTCACTCAGTTTGGAAGAAGAATGCTCAGCAGTTTGGCTGGTGACAGATGGAATAAAGAGGGTAAGGTGACTGGAGGCCAATTAAGGGTGCTGTTGTTCAAACTCAGAAATAAGTGGAAGAAAAACTATTTGCTCTGATATAAGAAAGAGAGAACTTAAGAAGAAAATGGCTTTGGTATAGGGAAGAATTGATGATAACTCTTCAAAGTTTTATTTTTTCCATAAAAAACAAAAAGTCTTTCTTCAGTAGTACTGTCAATGTTATACCATGAATTCTCTTAAACGCAAATCTCTTTTAGGCTGACACTACCTAACACAAGAAGTGTTCAAAACCTTAAGGAGAATAACAATGAATAACAACAGGACTCTAAAATTCTCTCTCATAGTTTGAGTCTCTGAATGTCCATATTCAGAAATACGAAGATAAGATTAAGTAGTATCTCCAAATGTTTGTAACAAGTTGGTTTGTTAGATTTTGTATTCAAGTAGCTTAAAAGAATCTGTATTAGAGTCAGTAGCAGATTACTTAAATTGCAAATTCATCCAAACAGGGTAACATCTGGTTTTCATCTACTCTTATGGAACCAGAAGTGCTGTCAATAGAAAATGAGATACTGAGTCCTAGGTTGTAAAATAGGGAGCACAATGTGAAAACAAGTAGGCTACTATGAAAGGAATGATACACAGCCCAGAAGGAAAGATTATACCCTACATAAACTTTCACTTTAGAATTTGAGAAACAGCCCAACATCATCTGTATTTGTTTTGCTTTGTTGATATCTCAGACAAGTTAAGCTTCTTAACTTCTTGGTTCCCTTTCAAAATTCATACTTAGCAAAAATGCCTATCAGTAAAAATGACTATTTTCACTTAATTAGTAACAATTTTTGTGTTACATGTCTAAATATATAGAACAGAAAGGATACTATCGAAACAGGACTTTTTAGCAAGGTTATTTTTTCTCATTGATTACTTTTCTATGAATTAAAATGTATAGCTAATAGCTTTCAAATTTTAAATACACATGACCTTTGATTCAACAGTTCCACTGAAAGCAATTTCACACACAGACACACACACACTCCCCCAAAAGAGAACTGGTCAGAAAGTCATGCTACAACAAAGTAAATCTATAAGTCTAAGTTTTTCTAAATTTTTCCTATTCAGTTTTAAGACCAAACTGATACTCTTCCAGACAAGTACATATAATTTGCCCTGTATATATCCTTTAAATACTCCCAAGAGAGACTCCAAGAAAAAAAAGGTTTCTTAGCTAAAAGTGTTAGGAAGGTATGGCATGTTGTTCCCCTCTTAAAGATTTATAATAAAGACAACAATTTATGGAAGCCTATGAGACGTTTTTGGGGAAAATGGCATTTTCCAAATTTTATAGACCAGAGAACACTTATGTAATTATCAAAAGCAAGACTTGCTTAAAACCCTCCATGACCACCTGGTAAGTGATAGCTACTTCCTTATAAACCTAAAGGTTCAGAGCCATCATTCAATCACCCTCCCTCTATCCCCTCTTTCTCCTCCCTTCCCCTCAACCCAAGACACTGCAGTAGTTCTAACTTCATATTTCATAATAATCATAGAAAACTTATTCATATATAATTCTTGGTCCTTACTTCCAGATATTCTGATTCCTATCACAACTTTTTTTTTTTTTTTTTTTTTTGCTGTACGCGGGCCTCTCACTGTTGTGGCCTCTCCCGTTGCAGAGCACAGGCTCCGGACGCGCAGGCTCAGCGGCCATGGCTCACGGGCCCAGCCGCTCCGCGGCATGTGGGATCTTCCTGGACCAGGGCACGAACCCGTGTCCCCAGCATCAGCAGGCGGACTCTCAACCACTGCGCCACCAGGGAAGCCCTATCACTATTTTTAACAAGCAATCCAGGTGATCTCAATACAGTTCAAATGTTGGGATGCTGAAAAGATCTGATATAGTACAATCAATGAGATGATTATTTTTAAATTGAAGCCAAACTGAGTTCAGAAAATTTGGACTTCAAATGAGTATATTAAAATTCTGTTTTTCTACCCAGGGAAAGAAAGGGAAAAGGACATACTAAGAAAAGCCAAATCATATCTTAAAAGAATACCCCTAATATACTGCCCAGAATATTAAGGCCAAGAGTTTTACCCCGTAACAAGAATTCTTAGGCTGCACTCCATTGAGAAATTTCAGGAATTCTTAAACTCTCTGAAACTGCACACACAATCTTTATGCGTATGTGAATACATGCCTTATAATCCAAAGCTTTCACCAATTCTCATACTGCTCAATTACCCAATTTAAAAGCCATTCTATTTTTTATTTATCCACCTGAAACAATGGCAACAGAAACTGCTTCTTAGTTAACACCATGAATCAGACACACGAAAACACATTCCTCAGTGTTGTCTTTTCTCTCAGAGCCAAACAAAAAGCAATTTACCTTTGCAGAGTCATATTCAAAGAGCCTGTACAACCCTTAATCTTGTTCTGGGCTTCAAGATGAGTCATGCCATGTGCACTTATTCCATCAATGCTGAGAACCACATCACCTATTCTTACGTTTGCCTGGGATGCTTTGCCGCCATCTTTTAGCTGTAAAAAATATATTTCATTAGAATTGTCACTCTTTAAAAATAAACACAGATGAAAATTATTCTTTTGTTATATCAAAAGAGAAGTATATTAATATACTATTAGACAAAGTAATACAAATTATCTTGCTTAACAGGTAAAGTTAAAATTCAAATGACTTTCATACTTATTTCCTTAAATTCTTATTTGTTTTCTAAAAAACTGAACTAATTGTCTGAGAAAAGGTCCCTGATAAGTTCTCCATTTCTTTACTGTATAACAGTAGTGTGTGATTGTTACAAATAAGGAAGAGAAGTAGGCAAGGCAACTACATTTTAGCAGAAAAAAAAAGAAAGTAATATGAATAGGGTATTTAATACTCTTTTAGAAATAACTTTTAAAACTCTTTAAACAGCTGTATTTTTGTTTGAGCACAAAGAGTAATACAGATGGAGGATCTACTGAACTATCCTTCCTGTTGAGTCCAATTCATATCCAGCGTTTGAGGGACTGAATTCTTTAAGATCACAGGCCCAAATATCTTTTATGCTGGCTGTGCTTCCTGCTCCAGGCATTTAGAACGAGGGGACGAGAACCAGTTGTGTCTGAGACTGTCAGACTCTTTTGTGTACTACGATCTTTAATCCCCAATCTTTTTTTCCCTTTTTACAAAATTTTCTACATGTTTACATTTAGTTTGATCTCCTTCAAACTTCATGTGTATCTATTTCATTGCTCCAAAAGGAGCAAACAAATATAAAATGACAGTAAAATGAAAGATGATACAATTTTAATAGATACTCAGAAACATGGAACAAGTACAAATCAAAAGGAACCATTCTAATTAAAATGACAAGCTTAGAATTCAGTAAGTACAAGCAGATCACAATGAATACTGGGCTGTTGGAAGACAGGTGAGACTAGGCCCAAAAAAGAAAGAAAGAAAACAACCACTATTTCTCTAATACTTAAAAGTGTAGATTTTATGCAGGGATGATGAAAAACATCTGGAAAAGGATAGTGGTAATGACTGCACAACACTGAAAATGTACTTGATGCAATTAATGAATTGTGCAATTAAAAATGGTTAAAATGTCTAATTTTTTTTTTTTTTGCTGTACGCCGGCCTCTCACTGCCGCGGCCTCTCCGGTTGCGGAGCACAGGCTCCAGACGCGCAGGCCCAGCGGCCATGGCTCACGGGCCCAGCCTTTCCACAGCATGTGGGATCCTCCCAGACAGGGGCACGAACCCGCGCCCCCTGCATCGGCAGACGGACCCTCAACCACTGCGCCACCAGGGAAGCCCAAAATGTCTAATTTTTATATTTTACCACAAATTTTTTAAAACTAACAAAAACTAAGTATTTTAGAGAACATTTTACTAAAATTATTTTTTGATTAAAAGAAAAACATCCCTCAGCAAACTGAACAAGGAGTGAGTGCTAGAATTCATAATCTGGAAGCAAAGCAATAAATACAACTGGATATTGTATGCTCAGATAGGTTTTGATTACCATCAGTTGTCAAATCCTTTCCTTAAAAATAATGATCAAGGCAGATCAATCCTAGTGTACAAGAACAACTCTTTGGATCTAAAATCAAGAAAACAGTATTGACTGCTAGGTCCATCCAGTCAGCACCCATGTCTGCGCTTCTCCCCAGCTACCCTTAAGCTAGAAGTGTGCCTGACACTATAGACCTTCATTATAATATATACTGAATGAATGGATGCCACGTATTTATTATTTAACACTGGCAAAATCTATGGTTTGTTTTAAAGTGCAAAATTAGGAAGAACTAAAATTTTAAATAATTTGAAATTTATCTCATTTAACACATAACTATCAAATGATGGACATAGTTCTTGAAATTAGTAAGAAAAAATATCTATTTGAGCAAGAATATGTAAAATTTAACAGATACAAAGTGTAAAATAAAAGATTTCAAACCTTTCAAATGAAATATTCTCTATTATATACATAGTACATAGAGTTGACCCTTGAGCAACGTGAGTTTGAACTGCGTGGGTCCACTCACATGCGGATTTTTTTCAACAGTGAATGCTATAGTACTACATGGTATGCGTGTTTGTATACGGCGGAACCAAACTATATGTACGGAGGACAGACTATAAATTACAGGTGGATTTTCAACTTCGCAGAGGGCCAGTGCCTCTAATCCCCAAGTGTTCAAGGGTCAAGTGTAGTGATTCTGTTTTCATCTTTCTACTAATGTGAACAAACAAAACAACTCCTCTCAGCTGCCCAGATATTTAAAGGTAAGAAAAATTAATGAAATGTGACAATAAAGAAATAAATTTCCAGAGTAATAAAACAGATGAAAATTTAATGCATATCAAACTTATCAACATAGCTGTATTACACACATGTGTATGTATATACATACATATAGACACACTTTTCATTATATATTATATGACTGACGAAGTAATACCAAAATTCAATGAAAATTAAATAAAGTTAATCTGAATTCCAGGACCACTGGATCAAGAAGAAAAAAATTAAGATAGAACTTTATTAAGTATATTTTAAAATACTGTATAGACAGATATATTTATTAAAATATGAAAGTAATGTATGCGTGTGGTGGGAGTAAGAAAAAAGTCTTTAAAAATAATAATATCTACATTAAATATTAGAGTTTTACTGTATTAAATAACAGGTGTGGGGACTTCCCTGGTGGTGCAGTGGTTAAGAATCCACCTGCCAGTGCAGGGGACACGGGTTCGAGCCCGGTCCGGGAAGATCCCACATGCCACGGAGCAACCAAGCCTGTGCACAACAACTACTGAGCCTGCGCTCTGGAGCCCACGAGCCACAACTACTGAGCCCGCGTGCCACAACTACTGAAGCCCGTGCGCCACAACTACTGAGCCTGTGCTCTAGAGCGCACGAGCCACAACCACTGAGCCCATGTGCCACAACTATTGAAGCCCACGCGCCTAGAGCCTGTGCTCTGCAATAAGAGAAGCCACCGCAATGAGAAGTCCACGCACTGCAATGAAGAGTTGCCCCCACTCATCACAACTAGAGAAAGCCCGCGTGCAGCAACGAAGACCCAACACAGCAAAAAAATAAAAATAAATAAATAAATAATAGGTGTGGACTGTCTTAATAATTAGTATTTCTTTTTTATTAATATAAATATTAAAGAAATAATTTAATTTAATAACAAATAACTGTTCGTCTCTCCTGCACAGAACTAAATTGTTCAAACTGTGAAGGACATTTACAAAGAAACCAACTCCTAAATCTAGCAATGCCACCCATTTTCCATGGGACTTACTTGCAGGGTTTTATAAAGATTATGTGAGATAACAACTTAATAAATGTTAGTTATTATTATTATTATTCTCCTGACCTCAGATTACTAATCCAAGAAATGTGGAGGTTGTACTGGATGATGTCAAAGGCCTTCTAAGGTCCCTTCCAGTCTTAAAAGTTTTATCTATCTGTGAACTGTCTATACAAAAGTATAACTCTAATCCTAAAATAAGAGTCATATCTGAATGGTAGGGCAAAGGAACATCTATTCCCTATGAAAATAAATGAATGGAAATTTGAATCCTGATAATAAGACAAAAAATAAACATAATTTATCCTACATTTTGTTTTAGCCAAGAAGGGCATCCAAAACAATTTTTTTAACCAGAAATAGAACACAGCTAAATTACCTACCTCACCATTCTTCACATAAGGTAGCCTTAAAATACAAACACTGAAACCTAAGGGCATTTGCTCAAAATGTACCCAACTAAAGCAATTTAAATACTCCCAGTCCAGTAATATAAAGGTTATGAGCAATTAAGAAAATAATCTAATATTACTCAGCCATAAAAAGAAAAACAAAATTGAGTTATTTGTAGTGAGGTGGATGGACCTAGAGTCTGTCATACAGAGTGATGTAAGTCAGAAAGAGAAAAACAAATCCCGTATGCTAACACATATATATGGAATCTTAAAAAAAAAAAAAAAGTTTCTGAAGAACCTAGGGGCAGGACAGGAATAAAGATGCAGATGTAGAGAATGGACTTGAGGACACAGGGAGGGGGAAGGGTAAGCTGGGATGAAGTGAGAGAGTGGCATGGGCATATATACACCACCAAATGTACAATAGATAGCTAGTGGGAAGCAGCCGCATAGCACAGGGAGATCAGCTCGGTGCTCTGTGACCATCTAGAGGGGTGGGATAGGGAGGGTGGGAGGGAGATGCAAGAGGGAGGGGATACAGGGATATATGTATACATATAGCTGATTCACTTTGTTATAAAGCAGAAACTAATACACCATTATAAAGCAATTATACTCCAATAAAGATGTTTAAAAAAAGAGAGAAAATAATCCAATCAAATCAAATGTCATACACTAGATAAAACTTACTCCTTTGTCGCAGCTGCCTACTCGATTCTGAGAGCCTATGATCTCAAGATGTTCAAATCCAACTTCTCAGAATTACCTATCTTTTTAGGCTTGCTTTTACTCTGTCACCCTTATTTTCAAAACATGGAGCATAGAAATCATATAGCCCCTGTGTTCTGCCGTTTCCTTGAGCACCACATCTAGGGAAATTACTAAATTTTGCTGATTCTTCCTTTTGTCTCCCATGCTAGTCTATACCCTGATCATCTGTCACCTTGATCTTGCCTGCTGCCTACAGTAAGAGTTTTCTGAAGACCTCCTTACTGCCAAACTCTACATGTTCCTTGCCCTTTCCTCCATCTTACTGTATTTCCATAATGGGGACCCTACTACCACTTCACACTGAGGAGTTCCATCATGTCCACTATTTATAAAATGAGGGTGAAAAACTTCAAATATCTTCTACTTCCTACAGTGTAGAATAAAGCTGAAGGCTGAAATAGAAGCAATCTATAACTAGTCATCAAGCTGTTTCCAACTTCAAAGCAAACGCCATAAGGTCAGGGATCATATTTTATACTATGTTCTCAAGAGCCTTGAAGATTGTAGGTACTAGAAAAACAGATGATTAAGCCACAGTAAATAAGAAATCAATAAATCTATCCATCAGTTTAATATGTGAAATTCTGGTATAAATATACTTAATTCACCGAAGAGAAAAATAGATAATCTGAAAATGAGAATCTTCAGTTAAACATTAGGCCGAGCTAACCTAAGAAAGGTCAAAAATCAAACTGTATTTTCACTAGAACAAAGTAAATCCATTTTGGATAGTTAGTTAATGTATTTTTCCTAGGATTTCCAAAGAGGTGTCACAACTCCCCTTGGTACTTTATCTAACAAGTGTTAGGAAGAGTTTAATTGTATTTAATCTCAACCCTTTCTCAATCAGTTATCAGAAATGTAAACAAATGCTCATTGCCATCTGTACAATCTTTCATGTTCTTTAAACTGTCAAACAAACTCCTTTTTGTCTACAGTTTTTTTGAGCTTATTAATATTAATCATCTTGGATTTTTGACATTAACATCTTTTCTAAATCTCTAACCATCTTTATTATTCAATACTCAGGCTTTCTACTCACTATTTAAAGTGCAGAAAGAGCCTAAACGAACGCCAGTGGGAAAGGCCCAATGCACAGAAACAAATGTAAAGCTTGTTAAAGGTGGCATCTCATTGAAAACTCCTATGAGCTTTCATTTATCCCCAGAACTACTTCATCAAGGCATCCACTCAATAGAACGATAAATTTTTTGCCTTAATTGGGTAGGATGTATCACTCTTAGGAATTGTGAGCAGCTAAGAAAAGACTACAAGGTCACTCATTATTTGCATAGTTCATTTTTTCCTTTGTTTTTTCAAGCCTAAATAGTCTGCATTTGTTTGAAGCAGTAATAACCTTCTGTCATCAGTAACTCTTGTACATACTATATGACAGCCATAAATGTGTGTGTATCTCATAAATGCACGATGTGTAGGAAGGAAGCAGTCATGGGAGGCTCCTGAGTCAGCTTCATTATAAATCAAACTAATCACAAGCAAATGCTTCTCCTTTGATCTTTAAATACATTTTTCAGTACTGTTGTCCAGTTTTCCATAAACTTAATTGTAGCTGTATGCTTCTTTAAAAACACTGCTTTGTGGTCTCACTTAAGTTGCAAGCAGACATGGCTGCAGATGTCAGAACTACCTCTGAACTTCTGTTTACTGATGCAGAAACCAGGACAACTGTATGCTCTTCAAGAGAATGGTCTCTTTACTGAGCCTCCCCATTGACTTAGATAAGAAAGGATCTAATATCAACCACCTGTTATCAGACTACGCCATCAATTCACATAGGCTGGACATCTACCTCAAGCACCTAAGGGCAGAGAAGACAACTTTTCAAACTGACCAGTCAGACCTGATTTTTCCCTTCCCTCCTTAAAGGAAGACCAAACACCCCTCTTCTCTTCCCTCTGCTTCTCTAAGCCTCAACTTTCTCTTCACTTACCAAAAGAGCTTGATATGCCACCGAATCAGAACCCCGGCTCCCCGTGTCCTCCTTCCCTGCTTACCACTATTCAAGTCTGAATTTTCCAAACTCCATTCCCACAGAATGGTGGCCTCAAGATCACCACTTTCCAGGACAGTCTGGCCACTGTGCCAAAAGGCCAAAAGATAAGAATCAATAAGGTGGGCTTCCCTGGTGGCGCAGTGGTTGAGAGTCCGCCTGCCGATGCAGGGGACACGGGTTCGTGCCTCGGTCCAGGAGGATCCCACATGCCGCAGAGCGGCTGGGCCCGTGAACCATGGCCACTGAGCCTGCGCGTCCAGAGTCTGTGCTCCGCAACGGGAGAGGCCACAACAGTGAGAGGCCCGCGTACAGCAAAAAAAAAAAAAAAAAAAAAAAAAAAGAATCAATAAGGTGATATTGGTGAAGAAATCTTGAACTGGGGGTCAGGGAAGGGCAGGAAGGAAAGAAAACAAAAGAACACATGACAAGGGAGGGCACTGGGAAGAAGGCAGAATAGGGAACCAAGGCCATGAGCAAAGAAAGGGTCATGAGATGTCCCTGGTTTGGGGTCCAGGCCTTCTCTCTGGGTGTGTTGTACATCACCATGCACGTGCACAAAATAATGGAAATATTTAACAGAACATCAAGATAGTAACTAATTATAGAAGCAAGAAGATCTTATACTTTAATTGAATAACTAAAATAACCTAAATGACTATAACTATGATGTAGAGCCAATTAACTCCCAGTAATATTTATGTATGTCATCAAACATGTCATTATCTTTATTGGACTCAAGTAAAATTTATAACTAAACTCCCAAATGCTTATTAGCCTCTATACAAATGTGCGGATCCAACAGTATTTCTTCTTAAAACTTTTTAACAAAAGAGGAAAGTAGTACTATGTCTTTATAAAACTGCATTGAAAGTAAAATACTATCTCAAGATAGCATACCACTTAGACGAGGATCTCAAAGACACACTGAAGAGAAAAATCTGTCTTATCCATAAAGAAGTAAACTACTTGGGATTCATAAGGGGTTATAGCTATCCCTGTTAAACTAACCCTGCCCGATAGCTATTACCTCTTAAGAGGCATATCATAGAAGCAAACCAATCATTGAACTCATAGCAAAAACCAAACAAAATCAAAGGAAGCAGTATAGAGCTTTCATTTTTAAAAGTTAGAACACAGTATGGCAGATATCATTTTAAGTAAGTCTAACTGCTTAAGCTTTCTGTCTAAAATGAACATTTAACACAGCTGCTATACTGTCTGCAGCCTTTTCATAAAAAGGTAAAATGTTTAGTCATAGCAGTGACTCCAACACTATCTTAGAATTCCCTAATGAAATGTATCCTTCCAAATCATAGGGAACTCTCAGTATGCACATAGAAACCGCTATCTGTCTTCCCTTGGAAATAAGCCAGCAGTTCCAAACCTCAGAAAACAGGTGCCAGCAATAGAAATATTTTTTGAAAATATATGTGCCCAAGAACATTAGAGATCATTTTATAATACAGATAACATTGTATCAGTCAGATGTTTACTGAGAACAATCTATGCTCGTTCAAAAGAACTGGTATTAATCCGATTAATAAGATCAAGATTGGTATTAATCCTATTATATGCTACAGGTAACAAATAGAAGACAGGTACCTATATAATAAGCCACTGCCAACGTCCAGTTTTCAACCTCCTGCATATTTTCAACAAATATGGAATGCTTGGGAATGTGTGACCCTAACGCCATGGGTATGACAGGAATGCCATCAGGCTTAGTAAATGTAAAAAAAGGAACACATAAATATGACAGCTACAGAAAGAAACACTAACAGAAATTTCCCATGTCCAAAAACCATGGGAACTAAACCATGGGAAAAGAAAAGCTATTGTTTTTCTAACAGTGCCGTTACCAAAATTCAGAGAAATACATATACTAAAAAAATTATATCCATCTGACCAACAGGATCTTCGTGAGGCAGAGGAAAGCACAGAGAAAAATCTCATTTTAAAAAATACCTAATTAATGGGCAATCTTTAATTTTGCTTTAAAATATATTTTCTAGTAGTACCTACTGTAGAATAAAAAATCTGAATCCAGTTATGAGCCTATGGTCAAAAGTATCTAGGTGTTTATCTCCCACATACTTCCCAGAATACTGTGAATATGATTTTTTTGCACTACCACCCCCCAAAAATACCTAAGACTAAATGAGCATTATTCCAAAAGAGAGAACTCACAGAACTTGTTTTCCTGCCAAATGATGAATGCTACTCAATTACCAAGAAATATCACAAATGAAGAAAAATGGTCAGAGTTTTCAGCCACCAAAATGAGCCGAAGAACACTGAGAAGTACTAAATTTTTTCCAAACATATCCTTCAAGGCTTTTTTTCAAATCCCAATTTATTTACTACCGCTCCAGTGCTTATTAATCTGCCCTATGTTACTACACTCAACACTTAAAGGTGTTCTGTCTTGCACTGTTTATTGTTATATAATGTTGGCACCTCCACTGGCCTACAAATGCAACTCAGCTACGTACAAAATGTCAGTCTCTGGCCTGGATGTCTAGAGTGAATGCGCCCCTTTAAACCTGGAGGCTACTTTGAATTCATCTGAACACCTTTTTTGTGAAATAAACTGACTTGGCTTTCTATAGGTCAGAATAGGGAGATAAAACAAGCAATCACTGATGTCTCTCAGTGAGTACGTTTGTAAAATCCTGGCTCGTGGGCACTGGTTACTTTAACTATGGGCCTTATTTTTTAGCTTATGAGTCAAACAGTAATCAATTTTACCCCAAAGTCTGAGAATACACCTTATATGGTAGCAACGAAGAGAATACCTCAAAGTATGTGTCATTATGCCTTACAAAACCAAACGGAAGTGAGGGTGATTACTCCTCTTTCCTTATGTAGTCACTGAGCTACCTAGTTCAAAACATATGTTGCTCTGCTAATATGTTTGTTCTAGTAGTCTAAACGTATTTCCTTGATGAGTCCTACTTAATTGAAACATCTTTATTCTTCTCTACCAGTGACCTAATAAAATAGAAACACGCCTTCTTAAACTGCAATTCACTATTAAGATGCCACATAACGTTTTCTTTCAGTTAATCCATATGTGTTTAAGCCCAGAGATTTAATGTGCTCTGTAGTCCATGTGTGAATATAATTCTACCAGAAATGTGAAAAGTATGGCGGTTTGCTAAAAAAAAAAGAGCACATCCACAAACATCTCAAAATCAAACAAATTTGTTACTTACAGAGAAACTAGTGTTTCTATATAGTCCATTCTATAATTATAAGGAAAATGGTAAGAAATGTCAGAGAGCTATACAGGTTCAAAATGAATTAGTCAACTCTAGTTTACCTGAGAACAGATTAACACTGAAATTCACACATTTCAACCCTCCCTCCTCTTAAGGTTCTTTTCAATGATGAGATGAATCCCCCTCAAAATTGTATGCAAATTGTGTGCAAGTATACATGTATTTTCCACTGAGTTGGTCCACAGCTTTCCCCAAATTCTCAAAGGCATCTATGACCAAAAGAAATGTTACGAACTAAAGATTTAGTGAAATCTTAGAACACTGTTTCTCGAAGTGTGGCTCCTAAACCACCAGTGCCAGCATACTTCAATGACAGGGGAAACAAATCACAAGACCTTCAAAACCCACATGCTAAAGATGTTTCAAAACAAAAACAAAAATCTGTTAGCATCAAGAAAATTTAAGAACTCAGAACAGAATTAATATTTATTCAATGTGGTGCAAAATCATGACTTCACATGCTAACGGCAGATAAGTATAGCTTAAAAAAGCGGGGACTCGCTTTTAAACTTTTAAAATCTTCATAGCATAAATCACTAACATCTAATAAGGGTCTCTATTCCAATGAGGCACTACATTCAATACGGAATTCTGAGAACAGGCATGGCCCTTCCCCTCATCTACCGTTTTCTACTATTTAACTTTTCCCACCTGTATTGCAACTCTTCAGAAAGCGGTGCTCCTCAAACTATCTGTGGTGGAAGATACCATCTGTGGGGAAAGATTTCCCCCCATTTGCCTTTACCAATTCTTCTGTAATCTACAATAAATTACTGAAAAAACAAAATTTAAAGAAGCCACTCAAATTATAAGACCAAATTCTTTATCATCAGATTCAATAGACATAAAATTACTCTGTCAAAAGACAAAAGTTTCTAGATACTTACTCTTCACTTCTATCCTTATTTCATCTCAAACTGCAACTGACAGTTTGCTGATCTGAAGACCAGCAAGGATGCTCCTTCTAGGCAAGGACTACATATTTTATTTCTCTTTAGGTTCATTGTACAAAGACTTAAACATAATACACAATAAACATGTGATGAATCACCACACTGGAAATTAAAGGTATTTAGTAAATAGGCTATTATTTAATAATTTAACCCATTTCCTTTTTTTTTTTTGCTCTTATGTTAAACAAAGTGATGAATGATACTGTACATTTATTTTGGCACACTTATCTGACTTTCTTTAGGAATTATTTCTAAAAAGGTATGCACATTTAAATTTTTGATCCATGACACTAGATTGCCGACAAGAATATTTGCAGCCATTTACAATCCTGCAAACTGTGTATGAGAGTGTCCGTTATCCACACCGTTGCGACCCTTAGTTTTATAAAAGAAACCTGAGGGTAATTCTAGCTCCACCACTAACAAATCCTGTGACCTTGGGCAAGTCATTTACCCCTCTGGCCTCATTCTGCTCAGCTGTACAGGAGAGCTGGATCAAATGTTCTAGGGTCCCTTTCAACTCTAAACCATAATAAATATTTACACAGACTTTACAACCTCTCATTAAAGTCATTACAATCAGTATCCGTTACTCAGGCACTAAAACGAATTTTGTATTATTCTCCAATTACTTCATACATATTACACTTATTTCTTCATTACAAAACACTAAAATGGCAAACATGCGTGCTTTTCAAAAACCTGAAACTGTGTCAACATTAGAAACTCAAAAGGTTGGATTTTGGAGCTAATTAGGAGAGAAGAGAATCTAGCTTATCTACTTTTTCAGATCCCAAATGAGTTTTTCTTTTAGAATGAATTAGCCTAAATGACAAGACTCTCCTTTCCACTGGTAGCAGCTGAACCCTATGGCATTTAATGCTGAGTTATGCCTTCATTCATACCGAGTGAGTACATATGGACCAGATGCTAATGACTATAAGAATAAAGTATTAGGCTAATGGGGAAACCAAATACTCATTTATTCCATCATTTAACAAATACTTGCCAGGTGTCTATTATGTGCCAGGCTATTCTAGACACCGTGATACAACAAACAAAATGAATCCATGCCCTCATGGAACTTTACTTCAATCAACTGGAAAGAGAAAGTCAACATATAAACATGCAGATAACTAACTAAATGTCAGGCCTATAATAAAGGGCATAGTAAGTGACAATAAGTAACTTCAGAAGAATCTAAGTCCACAAGTTGCTTCCACATCAACTCATGTGGGTGTTCTTCACGTTTCCATTGCTTAGAACAGACTGCTTACATTTACAACTATTACTCCTGGACACCATACTGTTCCAAGAAATCCATGCTTGTCAATTCCTGGCTCCTTTCAGTGCTGTTTCTACCATGCCCTTTCTCTCATCCCTTAAAGAAGATGGGTAAGTCTTCACTCCATTCCTATCTCCGGAAGTGTGATCTCAGTTTCCTTTGTACATCTGTAGCCTTTAAGAACTAAGACTCATCAAAACTTGGACCCAAGGATTTAACACTTGCTGTACATGGAATTATTTTATTTATCCCGCTTGGGATTTGTTGAGGGGGAATAAGAAAACAAACAAACAAAAAACCCCTGGGAATCCTTTCCTTCCAGCTCTCTTTCTTTAGGTCAGAACTACTACCAATACCCTTTTATGGGTCTCCTATGCCTTTTCCTGCCATCCCAGGTTTATTTTTCCAGCCCAGGAATCCAGCCTGCACAGCTGGCTTTCATTGAGAGGGCACCAATTGTTGGTAGACCACGTCTAGCACTCGGGTCTCTAGTCACAAAACACTGATTTACCCTAGAGGCTTTACTCCCTCCACAGAAAGCAAACACGTGATCACAAACAGCAGCAAGACATGAAAAGGAAATGTTCTTACGTCAGTGCCACTATTTTTTTTTTTTCCTTTTTTAAACTAAAAGAGACTGGAGCAACACTGAAGAATTCTTGTTTCAGTGTGACTGGTGTACCATATGTGTCTGAGCTCTGGGCAACATGGGACTTGGCAGGGGGCAGGGTGCTGACAGCCGTCAGGGAAAGTCTATTAAGCAATGTCACTGTTTCCAGTTGCGCAAAGCCTGCACAGAGGTGGGAGTGAGGGAGTGGAAGGGGCCAAGATTTTGGTTCCCTGGTAGAATACGCCTGAAGCATATTGTCTGCTGTTTCATCTTCACCCTGTTTCCCACTTACTACACCAGCACTTCGATGAATCAAACCACCTCTTCCCTTCAGAGTAAGAGCCCAGGGTCACTTAACTATAAGGATAGGACTAAAGCCATTATTGTTAAAGAAAGCAAGAATTTACTGGCAGAGGTTACAGGTAAATCTAGTCTCAGAGCTTTTCTTGTATAAATCAAAAATATCAGTACTACCAGCTGTTGATCACTCTTGAATGATGAAAGACCAATGTCTTACTTAAGTCTTTGAGTTAAGGTGTTGAGTTGGCCAAAAAGTTCCTTCGGTTTTAAAAGTAAAAATAAAAGACACATTTTTCATTTTCACCAAGAACTTTATTGAACAACATATTCACCCTTTTGTTCCATTACCTTCTGCCATTTTTCAGGCAACCTCATAATTCCATCTTCCCAAAACTGTTTAGCTTTTTGAGCAAAGAACTGTTCCAGGTGCCTTTTACAGTCTTCCAGGGAGTTGAAATTTTTTCCATTGAGAGAATTTTGTAAAGACCAAAATAAATGGAAATATGAAGGTGCAATGTCTGGTGAATATGGCAGATGAATCAGAACTTCCCAGCCAAGCTGTAACAGTTTTTGCCTGGTCATCAAAGAAACATGTGGTCTTGCGTTATCCTGATGGAAGATTATGCGTTTTCTGTTGACTAATTCCAGACGCTTTCCGTCTAGTGCTGCTTTCAGTTGGTCTAATTGGGAGCAGTACTTGTTGGAATTAATCATTTGGTTTTCCAGAAAAAGCTCAGAATAGAGGACTCCCTTCCAATCCCACCACAATCACAACATCCCATTCTTTGGATGAAGACTGGCCTTTGGTGTGGTTGGTGGTGGTTCATTTCGCTTGCCCCACTATCTCTTTCATTCCACGTTACTGTACAGTTTCCACATTTCATCGCCCATCACCATTTGTTTTAAAAAAAAAACGTTTTCATTACGTTTAAGTAGAGAATCGCATGGGGAAATATGGTCAAGAAGGCCTTTTCCTCTTAACTTACGTGGAACACAAACATCAAAGTGATTCATATAACCAAGCTGGTGCAAATGATTTTCAACACTTGATTTGGATATTTTGAGTATGTCGGCTCTCTCTCGCATGGTGTAACGTTGTTTTCAATTAATGTCTCGATTTGATCACTATCAACTTCAAGTGGTCTACCCGACCGTGGAGATCATCCAGCGAGAAATCTCCGGCATTAAACTTCACAAACCACTTTTCACACGTTCAATCAGTCACAGCACCTTCTCCATAAGCTGCACAAATCTTTTTTTGCGTTTCACTTGAATTTTAACCTTTCTTGAAATAATAAAGCATAATATGCCAAAAATGTTGCTTTTTTTCTTCCATCTTCACTATGGAAATGGCTACACAAAAATTCACCAGTTTTGGTAAGTTTTTTTTAAAAATGCATGCTGAGCACTTGATCCTATAAATATCAATTAACTCCATCTGTTTAATGTATCATTTAAAGCTTGTGTTTCCTTATTTATTTTCATTTTGGATGTTCTGTCCATTGGTGAAAGTGGGGTGTTAAAAGTCCCCTACTATGATTGTGTTACTGTCGATTTCCCCTTTTACGGCTGTTAGCATTTGCCTTATGCACTGAGGTGCTCCTATGTTGGGTGCATAAATATTTACAATTGTTATATCTTCTTCTTGGATCGATCCCTTGATCCCTTATGTAGTGTCCCTCTTTGTCTCTTGTAATAGTCTTTATCTTAAAGTCTATTTTGTCTGATATGAGAATTGCTACTTCTCCAGGATAGATCATATCTTGGGTCACAAATCAAGCCTTGGTAAATTTAAGAAAATTGAAATTGTATCAAGTATCTTTTCCGACCACAACGCTATGAGACTAGATATCAATTACAGGAAAAGATCTGTAAAAAATACAAACACATGGAGGCTAAACAATACACTACTTAATAATGAAGTGACCACTGAAGAAATCAAAGGGGAAATCAAAAAATACCTAGAAACAAATGACAATGAAGACACGACGACCCAAAACCTATGGGATGAAGCAAAAGCAGTTTTAAGAGGGAAGTTTATAGCAATACAATCCTACCTTAAGAAACAGGAAACATCTCGAAGAAACAACCTAAACTTGCACCTAAAGCAACCAGAGAAAGAAGAACAAAAAAACCCCAAAGTTAGCAGAAGGAGAGAAATCATACAGATCAGATCAGAAATAAATGAAAAAGAAATGAAGGAAACACTAGCAAAGAACAATAAAACTAAAAGCTGGTTCTTTGAGAAGATAAACAAAATTGATAAACCATTAGCCAGACTCATCAAGAAAAAAAGGGAGAAGACTCAAATCAATAGAATTAGAAATGAAAAAGGAGAAGTAACAACTGACACTGCAGAAATACAAAAGATCATGAGAGATTACTACAAGCAACTCTATGCCAATAAAATGGACAACCTGGAAGAAATGGACAAATTCTTAGAAATGCACAACCTGCCAAGACTGAATCAGGAAGAAATAGAAAATATGAACAGACCAATCACAAGCACTGAAATTGAAACTGTGATTAAAAACCTTCCAACAAACAAAAGCCCAGGATGAGATGGTTTCACAGGTGAATTCTATCAAACATTTAGAGAAGAGCTAACACCTATCCTTCTCAAACTCTTCCAAAATATAGCAGAGGGAGGAACAATCCCAAACTCATTCTACGAGGCCACCATCACCCTGATACCAAAACCAGACAAGGATGTCACAAAGAAAGAAAACTACAGGCCAATATCACTGATGAACATAGATGCAAAAATCCTCAACAAAATACTAGCAAACAGAATCCAACAGCACATTAAAAGGATCATATACCATGATCAAGTGGAGTTTATTCCAGGAATGCAAGGATTCTTCAACATATGCAAATCAATCAATGTGATACACCATATTAACAAACAGAAGGAGAAAAAACCATATGATCATCTCAATAGATGCAGAGAAAGCTTTTGACAAAATTCAACACCCATTTATGATAAAAACCCTGCAGAAAGTAGGCATAGAGGGAACTTTCCTCAACATAATAAAGGCCATATATGACAAACCCACAGCCAACATTGTCCTCAATGGTGAAAAACTGAAAGCATTTCCACTAAGATCAGGAACAAGACAAGTTTGCCCACTCTCAACATTATTATTCAACATAGTTTTGGAAGTTTTAGCCACAGCAATCAGAGAAGAAAAAGAAATAAAAGGAATCCAAATTGGAAAAGAAGAAGTAAAGCTGTCACTGTTTGCAGATGACATGATACTATACATAGAGGATCCTAAAGATGCTACCAGAAAACTACTAGAGCTAATCAATGAATTTGGTAAAGTGGCAGGATACAAAATTAATGCACAAAAATCTCTGGCATTCTTATACACTAATGATGAAAAATCTGAAAGTGAAATCAAGAAAACACTCCCATTTACCACTGCAACAAAAAGAATAAAATATCTAGGAATAAACCTACCTAAGGAGACTAAAGACCTGTACGCAGAAAATTATAAGACGCTGATGAAAGAAATTAAAGATGATACAAATAGATGGAGAGATATACCATGTTCTTGGATTGGAAGAATCAACATTGTGAAAATGACTCTACTAACCAAAGCAATCTACAGATTCAATGCAATCCCTAACAAACTACCACTGGTATTTTTCACAGAACTAGAACAAAAAATCTCACAATTTGTATGGAAACACAAAAGACCCCGAATAGCCAAAGCAATCTTGAGAACGAAATGTGGAGCTGGAGGAATCAGGCTCCCTGACTTCAGACTATACTACAAAGCTACAGTAATCAGACAGCATGGTACTGGCGCAAAAACAGAAATATAGCTCAATGGAACAGGATAGAAAGCCCAGAGATAAACCCACGCACATATGGTCACCTTGTCTTTGATAAAGGAGGCAAGAATATACAGTGGAGAAAAGACAGCCTCTTGAATAAGTGGTGCTGGGAAAACTGGACAGGGTACATGTAAAAGTATGAAATTAGAACACTCCCTAACACCATATACAAAAATAAACTCAAAATGGATTAAAGACCTAAATGTAAGGCCAGACACTATCAAACTCTTAGAGGAAAACATAGGCAGAACACTCTATGACATAAATCACAGCAAGATCCTTTCTGACCCACCTCCTAGAGAAATGGAAGTAAAAACAAAAATAAACAAATGGGACCTAGTGAAACTTAAAAGCTTTTGCTCAGCAAAGGAAACCATAAACAAGACCAAAAGACACCCCTCAGAATGGGAGAAAATATTTGCAAATGAAGCAACTGACAAAGGATTAATCTCCAAAATTTACAAGCAGCTCATGCAGCTCAGTAACAAAAAAACAAACAACCCAATCCAAAAATGGGCAGAAGACCTAAATAGACATTTCTCCAAAGAAGATATACAGACTGCCAACAAACACATGAAAGAATGCTCAACATCATTAATTAGAGAAATGCAAATCAAAACTACAATGAGATATCATCTCACACCAGTGAGAATGGCCATCATCAAAAAATCTAGAAACAATAAATGCTGGACAGGGTGTGGAGAAAAGGGAACACTCTTGAATGTTGGTGGAAATGTAAATTGATACAGCCACTATGGAGAACAGTATGGAGGTTCCTTAAAAAACTCCAAATAGAACTTCCATACGACCCAGCAATCCCACTACTGGGCATATACCCTGAGAAAACCATAATTCAGAAAGAGTCATGTACCAAAATGTTCATTGAAGCTCTATTTACAATAGCCAGGATATGCAAGTGACCTCAGTGCCCATCGACAGACGAATGGATAGAGAAGATGTGATACATATATACAACGGAATATTACTCATCCATAAAAAGAAACGAAACTGAGTTATTTGTAGTGAGGTGGATGGACCTGGAGTCTGTCATACAGAGTGAAGTAAGTCAGAAAGAGAAAAACAAATACCGTATGCTAACACATATATATGGAATCTAAGAGAAAAAAAAAAAAGGTCATGAAGTTCCTAGGGGTAAGACGGGAATAAAGACACAGACCTACTAGAGAATGGACTTGAGGATATGGGGAGGTCGAAGTGTAAGCTGTGACAAAGTGAGAGAGTGGCATAGACATATATATACTACCAAACGTAAAATAGCTAGTGGGAAGCAGCCGCATAGCACAGGGAGATCAGCTCGGTGCTTTGTGACCACCTAGAGGGGTGGGATAGGGAGGGTAGGAGGGAGGGAGACACAAGAGGGAAGAGATATGGGAACATATGTATATGTATAACTGATTCACTTTGTTATACAGCAGAAACTAACAGAAACTAACACACTATTGTAAAGCAATTATACTCCAATAAAGATGTTAAAAAAATGCATGCTGATATGACAGCTGTCACAATACAATCTAACAAAATTGTTCTGAATAAAGTTAAAGGCAACTAACACTACGGGAGCCATCTTTCAGAAAAAACAAACGAACTTTTCTGGCCAACCCAGTAGTTGACATAAATTCCGTTCTTTCAGTGAATGGTTATTGAGTACCTGATTATACCAGTGAATAAGGTACCTTGCATGCATGTATGTGTGTATGTGTGTGTGTGCGAGAGAGAGAGAGAGAGAGAGAGAGAGAGAGAGAGAGAGAGAGAGAGAGAGAGAGAGAGAGAATGTGGGGGAGAGTGGCAGGAAAGGGGAGGTAACAGAGTTATATTTTTAATTGTTAGAAGTATGTGAAGTTAACATAATACTTATAAGACTAACTATCATTTATTGAGTACTCATCACATGCCAGGCACTATACTAGACACTTGTTGACTTTCTCTTTTTACAAAACCTTCCATTTCCATATGCAAAATGACAAAGATCAGATAACAAATGAAAAATACCACATTTGCTCTTCCATCTCATGGGTTAACATCTTGCCTTAAAATTTCTTCGATCTACGCAAACATCTATTCAAAAAGTTAAACATTAAGAATACATTTCCAAGAAAATATATCTGGCAAACCCCTGGTTGGGTTAGGTATTATTCTCTGCTAACAATTATTGTAAGCCATTTCCCCAACTTCCAAGTAAGATGGAAAACAGCACACCATATTACAATATTATTTGAGTTAGAAAACTCTTACTCTGACATAAAAGCCTGTAACTAGTCTGTAAGTTCTCCAGCAACACTGTTCAACATTATAGACACAAACTAGAGACCAATGTGCTCACATGTAACGTCTAATAGCTCAGAAACACTCAGGAAAGAACCATATTCCTTGCAACAGATTCTTTAATCACAGGCACACTTCATGGACTAAAGATTGTTCTGGCACAAAACCAATGGAACAGAAACGTAAATTTTCACTGAGAATTCTCCGAAGAGTTACAGCAAGTTTCAAGGGTAAAGATTTTTTCAGTAAGTATTGTGGGGTTTTGTTGTTGTTGTTGTTATATTTCATTTTGTTTGGAAGCAACAAGGGAGGAAGGAGAGACGGTAGGCATTTTGCCCTACCAAGGTGATTTGCAAACCAAAAACTTTTCTCCTTAAGGCAATGTAAAACACACAAAAACCTCAAAAACTGGCAGACATGACCCAGCCCCAGTTGAAATGGATGTTTCAGTATATTTATTTTCTTCACTCAAAATCTAAAACTATATTTAGGTATTTAAGTAAATGAATGAAATCTTTCTTGATTTTCACTTGATAATTCCTCCACAATCATAAAAAAAATCAGCAACAATTTTTTGGAATCATTTGAGAAGGATAGGTATTATTAGCAAGGATGTAGAGAAAAGGTAACCCTCCTGCACTGCTGGTTGGAATGTAAAGTGGTGCAGCCACTATGGAGGTTTCTCGAAACATTAAAAATATAACTATAATACAATCCAGTAATTCCACTTTTGAGGATTTATCCAAAGAAAATGGGAACACTAATTTGAAAAGATATATGCACCCCCATGTTCACTGCTGAAAAGTGAAAAGACTGAGTGTATATGATAGTCGACTAGAATTACTGTGTTTTACAAAGCAGTGATTCCCATACTCAGCTGATCAAAATCTCTCAGGGCACTTTTTAAAAGTATAGGTGATGGGGACTGATTACAAGAGATTCTCATCTAGAAAGTCTGAGTGAGAACCCAGGAATCTAATAATCGTCTAGGCAGGAACGAGGGTCCGTGGGTACAGGTTCCAGAAAGAAAGATTTCAATTCTCAGCACAGATAAGGACTTGAAAACATTCAGAACATTCCAGAAATGAAATGGTTTCCTTGCAAAGTAATGCGATTCCTATTCCTGGGTATGTCTACGCAGAAGGCAGACAGCCACATGCCATGGGTACTGCACAGGAGATATATGAATCTGAAAATGAAAACTAGAGTAAGTACACAAAAAATTATTGGTGAGTAAACGGCCAGATGCAAGAAACCATTACATAATTTTAGTCACACATTGTAAATGGTCTTTCTCCATGACAGTAATAAAATCATGAAGTTCTGATTCTCATTACACATCAGTCATCTCAATCAGATTGCAAAAATTTTTTTGTTTTACCATAGCAAGTGCTAGAAAATGAAAACTGAGTTTCAATCTAGCTAGCGTTCAGAGAAACTGAATTTATATTATTAAAATAAATAATAAGCATAGCTTCAAAGTAATTTCAAAAAGAAGTACAGTAACTTTCTGTTAAAATGTGATGACACTGGTAAATGGAAGAAACGAGAGAGGAGGACGTTTCCTAGGTCAGAAAGAATTGATTATTCAGGGTACTATAAATTATCTCTACACTGAATATTTAAATTGTCCCATAAAGATGTAACAGTAATGACTCCAAACAGGAATAAAAAGATGCTGTGTGAGCTAAACGCAGTCGATTTCCCTATCATTCGGTATAGAATAAATATAAACTCTCATATTAAATAACTAGATGTTAGACAGTCAAAATCACAACCTGCAGTTTAGGAGCTCACAGAAACAAGCAAAAGAGTAAAACCATAAAAGGGGTAGAACTCTGAGTGGTCTGGAGTTACATGTTCTAATGACATTTCTTGAGTGTTTGATAGATAAGAAGCAAGTCTCAGAGAGCAAAGCTGGTACAGATAGGAAGATGTTTGGGCCTTTTAAAACAGGACTATTATCAGATTTTGAATGGTTTAATTGGTAAGAAAAGAATTTCTTCTGGTGGCCAAGTGACAGATACAAACACCTAGCAGGAGAAACTTGGCAGATCTCTAAAATAAATTCACATCTGACCTGGACAATATTACTGCTATTTTTGTCCCAATGTGGACTTGCACCATCAAAAACATCTTCTTTCTACATGATGAAAGGCTACTATAAAACAATACTATTTTGGGAGAGATCAGTGAAAAATACCCATCTTAATTAAAAATTCTACCAGCTAAAGAAAGGTTAAGGAATCCTCTTGTTGTAATAATTTAAATACTGAATTAATATTCAAGAAAGTTATTTTTAAAAGGAAGTACACCCACACTGAATGCATCTGTCCTGAGCTTGTTCAGCTATTTAAGAAAATAAGTGGCGGGGGAAGGGAGATAGTTTGGACTATATAATCTAAGGTGTCTTGCCACTAACAATATAACTTCCTATGCCTGTTTGTGACCATTGGTTCCATAGGGAGATGGGAAATAATTGAATAATTTCAGAAATACCCAACATCTGATACATCTAATACCTCTGATCTTGAAAACAAAAAGATAGCCACTATCACAAACTTCTGTTTGTTGATTTAAAAATCAACAACAAAACTTTCAAAATGGTAAAGTAGGAAGGAAGAAATCGGACTACGTGCCCATCCTGCAAAATACTTGGCTGGTACTCACACCAGTGACAACACCCACACAGATATCTATTTCCACATGCTGCCTGGTACAGGCTTGATGCTGATAATACAGAAGAGGAAGAGAGTTAGATGGTATTCATTCATTTAACCTCAGAAAGACACGATAAAGCACTAGCATTCCTAATCTATAAGTGAGGAAACTAAGACAGAGAGTTACTAGTCTAAGGTCACAGAGCTAGGAAGTCACAGTGCTGAGGCTGGAACCCAGGCAGTGTGATTTCAAGGTCCATCCTGTGACCCCAGCTGGGCTGCTCTCCCACCCGGCACATCATCTGTCACTCTCCCTCCTGAGATAACACACTGCACCCTCCAGCCAAATGTACACGTTTTACTCTTCACAGTTTATTCCCTTAAATCCCATCTATCTGTCCCTCCAATTTAGATAAACTAGGCTGGATAAAGCAGAAAGGAAATCTCTCTCCCTTAAAGTTTAGCTCTAAACCATTACCCTGATTAACTCTCAGGTATCCAAAAATAGGTATCCATACATCACACAAGTTAAAAAAAATTCCTCAAGTCAAAATTTCTAACCATGCAGACCAAAAAAGAAGGGAAACTGAGGAAGCTGAAGATGAGAAGGCAGGAGGGAAAAGGAGGGGAAAGAGAAAGTAAAGGAAGAGATGAAAAGTGGCAGAAAAGACAGGACCCCCTCCACCCAATCTCCTTTCCTCATTTTAAAATCAGTTCTCTTACTGAGCTAACCTTACTCCAAAATCCAACTCATAGGCTCACCTAGGGGGGAGACAAGGTAGCCTGCCCAGTTTCTACCTTCCAAGATGGGGCAGTACCATAGTTCCTCCCAACATTTTAATTTTGGTAGGAGGATCTTCCCTAAGATGCCGCTGATGAATGATGACAGAAGCCTCTCTCAGAGGAGGCTGGTGAGGTACAAGTATGATTGATCAATGAAATATAATTGATCAATGAAATAATACAGAGCACATCTCCTCAAAGCGTCTGTGAAGAGCCAGTTATTTTTCTAAATCTCCAATCTGTTTCAGACCAATACCTTAATAAAAATACAACAAAAAAATTATCTGAAAAATTTTAAAAGTTTATAAAATAAAAGTCCCATATTTCTACTATTAGATTCAACAGACATAAAATCACTGGGTCACCAGGGGGAAAGGGGTAGAGGGATAAATTGGGAGACTGGGATTGACATATACACACTACTATATGCAAAATAGATAACTAATAAGGACCTACTGTATAGCACAGGGAATGCTACTCAATACTCTGTAATGGCCCATATGGAAAACAACCTAAAAAAGAGTGGATATATGTACATGTATAATTGATTCACTTTGCTGTACACCTGAAACACAACATTTTAAATCAACTATACTCCAATAAAAATTTTTTAAAAATAAGATAAAATAAAATTACTGGGTCAAAATGCTATAAAAATTTCTAAATACTCTCAATTTCTGAACTTACGTTATCACAAACTGACAACTCTCTGGACAACACATCGAATAACACTGTATTAGAACATCATTAGAACATCATTAGAACAACATTAGACCAATTTCTGTGCCTTAAATATCATGATATTTTAAAAGAGTTAAAAAAAATTTTTTTTAGAAATTTAGAAAAATATTTTTTTCTAAGTGTCAACACTTAGAAAAATATTTTTTTCTAAGTGTCAGTCCCCAGAAGGGATTAGACAACGTGATTATGGGCCACTTTACAATATTTCTTCTGTATACTCTATATTTTTTAAATTAGTAGAAGTAAATAAAATTTTAAAAAACAAATATCATTTCAGTTGCTATAACTTGTTTTATGATACATAAAAGCCTGAATACCCAAAACATCATTTCTGCCTTTTTATCTTTTTAGACTTTTTGTGTGTTCCTCCTCTCTTTACTCAGCCTTCAATTCCCCCAGTGTAAAAAGAAAAATGTATGCGTAACTTATGCAAAATTTCCTGAGGCTGCAGATTATGGGTACGGATCCCCTAGCTTGGAAGATCTATTAAAATGTTAACTGTGTTTACACCTGTCCCTTTGGCTAAAACTTAATGAAAGAATTCACAGATGTTAATAAAATTCACAACTTTTCAAATACTCTTACAAGGTTTTAGATGTTCTGAAAGGAGCTGCTTTTGCTGACAGGCACAGTAACTTGTTCAGAAAAAAAATTATACTTTGAAAAAAATTATACTGTCAGGTGTGAATAGTCACCATTGGCAAAGTGATACCACGTTTGGATTCTCTACTATGTACAAGGTTTTAATATTTAAAGAATCTGCCCCCAAAGAAAATATATACAGCTCTTAAAACATATGAAAAGTAGATAAATGCTAAAATTATTTTTCACCTATCAGAGATCTATAAATGTGATAACTGTGTGTTGCCAGGATGTGAGGAAATATACACTTTCATACAATATTGGTGGGCAGTTTGGCAATATACGTGTTAAAATTACAAGTGTGTATGTGTATACAGGCAAAACCTTGGAGATATTGTGGTTTCGGTTCCAGACCACCACAATAAAACAAATACTGCAATACAGCAAGTCGCATGAATTTTTTGGTTTCCCAGTGCATATAGAAGTTATGGTTACACTACACTGTAGTCTATGAAGTGTGCAATAGCTTTATAGCTAAAAAGTGTAGTTACCGTTATGTAAAATACTTTACTGCTAAAGAATGCTAACCGTCATCTGAACCTTCAGCGAGCTGTAATCTTTTTGCTGGGGGAAGGTCTTGCCTCAGTGTTGATGCTGCTGACCGACTAGGTGGTGGTTGCTGGGACCTGCGGTGGCGTGGCAACTTCTTGAAATAGGACCACAGTGACGCTTGGCCCACTGACTGACTCTTCCTTGTACTTGAACACTTAGAGGTCATTGTAGGGTTCCTGATAGGCCTCATTTCAATATTGTTGTGTCTCAGGGAATAGGGAGGCCCAAGGAGAGGGAGAGAGGTGAGGGAACAGCAGGTTGGTGGAGCTGACAGAACACACACAGCATTTGTGGATTAAGTCTGCTGTTCTGCATGGACGCAGGCTATGACACCCCAAAACCACTATAATAGTAACATCAAAGATGATCACAGATCACCATAACAAATATACCAATAACGAAAAAGTTTGAAATATTGTGAGAATTACTGAAATGTGACACAGAGACACAAAGCAAGCAAATGCAGCTGGAAAAACAGCACCAATAGACTTCCTGGACTCAGGGTTGCCACAAACTTCAATTTATAAAAAATGAAGTACCTGCAAACCACAGTAAAGTGAAGTGCAATAAAATGAAGTACTCCTGTATATAATTTTTTTTTTACATCTTTATTGGGGTATAATTGCTTTACAATGGTGTGTTATTTCTGCTTTATAACAAAGTGAGTCAGTTATACATATACATATGTTCCCATATCTCTTCCCTCTTGCATATTCCTCCCTCCCACCCTCCCTATCCAACTCGTCTAGGTGGTCACAAAGCACTGAGCTGATCTCCCTGTGCTATGCGGCTGCTTCCCGCTAGCTATCTATTTTACATTTGGTAGTGTATGTATATCCATACCACTCTCTCACTTTGTCACAGCTTACCCTTCGCCCTACCCATATCCTCAAGTCCATTCTCTAGTAGGTCTATGTCTTTTCCTGTCTTACCCCTAGGTTCTTCATGACATTTTTTTCCCCTTAAATTCCATATATATGTGTCAGCATACGGGATTTGTTTTTTTCTTTCTGACTTACATCACTCTGTATGACAGACTCTAGGTCCATCCACCTCACTACAAACAGCTCAATTTCATTTCTTTTTATGGCTGAGTAATATTACGTTGTATATATGTGCCACATCTTCTTTATCCATTCATCTGTTGGTGGACACTTAGGTTGCTTCCATGTCCTGGCTATTGTAAATAGTGCTGCAATGAACATTGTGGTACATGACTCTTTGTGAATTATGGTTTTCTCAGGGTATATGCCCACTAGTGGGATTGCTGGGTTGTATGGTAGTTCTATTTTTAGTTTTTAAAGGAACCTCCATACTGTTCTCCATAGTGGCTGTATCAATTTACATTTCCACCAACAGTGCAAGAGGGTTCCCTCTTCTCCACACCCTGTCCAGCATTTATTGTTTCTAGATTTTTTGATGATGGCCATTCTGACTGGTGTGAGGTGATACTTCATTGTAATTTTGATTTGCATTTCTCTAATGATTACTGATGTTGAGCATCTTTCATGTGTTTGCTGCCAATCTATATATCTTCTTTGGAGAAATGTCTATTTAGGTCTTCTGCCCATTTTTGGATTGGGTTGTTTTTTTGATATTGAGCTGCATGAGTTGCTTGTAAATTTTGGAGATTAATCCTTCGTCAGTTGCTTCGTTTGCAAATATTTTCTCCCATTCTGAGGGTTGTCTTTTCATCTTGTTTATGTTTTCCTTTGCTGTGCAAAAGCTTTTAAGTTTCATTAGGTCCTTTATTTCCATTTCTCTAGGAGGTGGGTCAAAAAGGATCTTGCTGTAATTTATGTCATAGAGTGTTCTGCTTATGTTCTCCTCTAAGAGTTTTATAGTGTCTGGCCTTACATTTAGGTCTTTAATCCAATTTGAGTTTATTTTTGTGTATGGTGTTAGAGAGTGTCCTAATTTCATTCTTTTACATGTAGCTGTCCAGTTTTCCCAGCACCACTTATTGAAGAGGCTGCCTTTTCTCCATCGTATATTCTTGCCTCCTTTGTCATAGATTAGTTGACCATATGTGTGTGGGTTTATCTCTGGGCTTTCTATCCTGTTCCATTGATCTATCCTTCTGTTTTTGTGCCAGTACCATATGTCTTGATTACTGTAGCTTTGTAGTATAGTCTGAAGTCAGGGAGCCTGATTCCTCCAGCTCCGTTTTTCTTTCTCAAGACTTCTTTGGCTATTCGGGGTGTTTTGTGTTTCCTGCTTTTTATTTTTATTTATTTTTTCATTGTTTCCTCACACCCAATTAATCATTCAGCCATTTTTGATTTTTTAATGTAATACTTATTGAAGTAAAGCACACACAGAGAAAAGTGCATTAAACATTAGTATGTAACTATATAGGTGATGTTTTACAAAGGAATGACACGAGAGTAATTAAAACCTAGATGGGAAAACAGCACATGAAGCAACCTCAGAACCTGCTTTTTAAAGCACACACATTTGATTTCCCAGTGCTTAGCAATGACCTCAAAGGCCAGGTCACTCCTCATTTGGATTACTGGCTGAACATCTAGGTTTAGCTAAGCAGTTCTCCAAGGATTCTCCAATAACAGATATAACAATGAATGTAGTTTTTCCTCTCAGACTATCTAGCAAGTTAAAACTCTGTTACAGCTTGTAGCTCTACACTCAGTCTGGCAGCTTTGAAGAGAAAAGTATTGGTGGCAAACAGTGATCTGAAATCTATGATTTGAAACTGGACAATGGCACACTAGATACACATTCTCCTATGTTACAATAACATATATAGTTAACATGAAAGAGATGCCCACTTTATTAAATGAAGCTGTTTCACGATCTCTACATAACTCTTTGTGACGCTACATAGACAAGTTACACTACAAATAAGACTGAAGCCTGAACTCCAGAATAATTCACCAAGATGCTTTTCCCACTTTATCTCTCTAATAGGAATGCCAAAATCCTCATTAACAAATGAGCACAGTCAATTTGCTTTCCCAAAATGAATTTTGATCATATAATTGGTAACCATATTTCTATCATGATCATACCATGTTTTATATAGTTCATCGGGTATAAACTCTTCCTTTACTTTTTTACCTCTATTAGGATACTGGTATTAAGTGTCTGAATTATTATTTTCACTTCTTTAAATAAGAGGTAGTCATTACTAGCAGGATAAAAAAATTATCTTCTCAACTTTAAAATACTAAGCAGAAAGATTTTATTGACAGTAAATATTTTATTGTTAAGACATGCCCTCATAATGCTCAGCAGTATCACTAGGAACACAAAAACATAACAGAAAAGTGTTAATTAAATTAAATCCACTGACAATACCTTCCTTAGAGGGAAATAATACATATGACAAAGAATCATACATAAAGCAGTCTTCCAAAAAAAGAAACCTACACAAGAGGATAGTCTTAAGCAATTCTTAAATCACAGCTCACTAATTTAGTATGAGTTTGAAAGTGTCCCACCTGCTAGGCATAAATCTTCTGAAATCAGAAAGACTCAAATGTTAATGCCTTTTTATTTACTACCATCAATGAAAATTTACAGAGGAACTATATACTACAGTGAGAGATATAATTTTAGATAAATCTGGTTTTTCTGGAACTACCCGAATTTGTAGGCTGTTACCTATTTATGCTCTAGTTTTCAGGATTAAGTCAATTGGAAACTGAAATTGGCAGTGAGTGGTCAGTTAGTTTCGTTTCTCCTTTATCAGGTCAAATGTGCATCCAGCAAGCCGTCAGCCCGGCCATGTTCTTGGGCACCAGTGTGCTTGCTGGCCAAAGCAACCCCCACTAACTCAACTTGCTGCATGAGTGCTGTTCAAGTTGCAGAAATACCTCCCCAGACTTACCTTGGGAAACAGCTGGTACTGATCTTCACAAAAATGTCCGCTTACATATTCATCAAGTCAGTAAGACTTCTACAAGAATTCTAATAGAACAGTCCTTTCTGTTTTTACATACAAAGCAACTAATATATTTACTTACTAATTTCAATTTAACATTCAAAAGATTCTAATTTTTAAAAATTTCCTAGACAGTTGGTTATATGAAATTTATGTCTTCACTGCTTGATGGACAAATCTGTAAGCCTAGAGGCGATAGACAAATAACTACAATACTAAACCTTTGTTTTAAAATAACTAAGCTCCATTTTAATTTTGGCATGCTACCTAACTGAAGACGTTGTCAAGGTCAACTTAGAACACAACCTTAATTGAACCATATTTACAGTTTACTGCAACTTAATGGAAAATCTGTTTAAAAATCTGAGGCTAAAGTTTGACAAAACATTTTATTCTGTAATTCTAAACAGTAAAACCAGACCAGGCTCATACAGTTGTATCATTTGAGATTACAAAACCCTGAAACAAACAAAAAATTATTTTTACATATATGTTGATCATATCTAGATTCCCAAACCTAACTATGATCTCTCACTTAATGCTAGAAGTTAGGGGTACAATCACACCAATAAACTTTTCAAGTTGAAATTAGCATTAATATGAAAGATACACTGTAGAATATAAATAATATAGACCAGAAACCTGATCTGATCTATGCATAGTTTAACTAGTCAGTATTGATGCCAGGCACAGTGGTAGGTTCTGAAATTCAAAGATGAATATATAAAATGTACTGCATGCTTAGAATAAATTTACACTCTGGGGTTGAAACTGAGAAAGACTTCATTGAGGAGGGCCACACTGGCTTCAACTTTAAAAGATGTGTGGGAATTTCCAGATATACAGAGCTCAAAAGCACCAAGAAATGTAGCTATAAAAATCTTATCAATATGTAAGAAACATGTATCAGAAGGAAAAAAAAAGCTGCAATGCCCCCAGAGACATGAAAGTTAGTCAGGAAATAGCACGGTCAGGGCTTCCCTGGTGGCGCAGTGGTTGGGAGTTCGCCTGCCGATGCAGGGGACACGGGTTCGTTCCCCGGTCTGGGAGGATCCCACATGCCGCGGAGCGGCTGGGCCCGTGAGCCATGGCCGCTGAGCCTGCGCATCCGGAGCCTGTACTCCGCAACGGGAGAGGCCACAACAGTGAGAGGCCCGCATATCGCAAAAAAATAATAATAATAAAAATACACTACGGTAAGTTCAAGAAGTCAAAGAGCACATATTGTATGATTCCATTCATATGAAATATTCAGAATAGGTAAATGTAAGAGACAGAAAGCAGATTGGTAGTTGCCAGAGGCTGAGGGGAAGAGAAAACAGAGAGTAACTGCTTAATGGGGATGGGATTTCCTCTTGGGGTGATGAAATGTTTTGAAACTAGATAAAGGTGGTAGTTACACAGCACTGTGAATGTACTAAACTGCAACTGAATTGCTCAGCTTAACATGGTTACTTTTGTTAAGTGAATTTCACTTCAATTAAAAAAGGAAAACTTGAACAGTGCATCACATGTTGAAGACTCTAGTAATTTATCTTGATTTTAAAAAAAAAGATACTATACACCTACTAGAATGGCTAAAATTAATACTGATCATACCAAGTGTTGATGAGGATGCACAGAAACTGAACTCTCATACACTGCTAATGGGAATGTAAAATGGTACAACCACTTAGGAAAACTGTTTGGCAATTTCTAAAACAGTTAGGCAAATACCTTCCATATAATTTAGCCATTTCACTCCTAGGTACTTAACCAAGAAAAATGACAGCACACGTCCTTACAAAGACTTGTACGTGAATGTTTACGGCAGCTTTCTTCATAAATTAATAGTCAAAAATGAGAAATAACCTGAATACCCATCAACAGGTAAATAAACAAACAATGCTATATCTACACAAAGGAATACTACTCAGTAATATAAGGTAATGATCTACTGTTAGCTGCAGCATGCATGAATCCCAAAATAATTGTTGAGTGAAAAAAACTCACACCAAAAAAAAAAAAGTACATACGATATAGTTCTATTTATATAAAATTCTAGAAAATACAAACTAATCTACAGTAACATAGTGACAGAAAGCATATCAGTGGTTGCTTGGGATGAGGGGACGGCGGGGAGGTGGGAGAGTGGAAGGAAGGGACTACAAGAGCTCCCAGGAAACTTCTGGGGGTGATTAATATGTTCATTCTCTTGATTGTGGTGAGTAGTTTTAGGGGTGTATAGATTATGTCCAAAGTTATCAAATTGTACACTTTAAATATGAGCACTATATTGCATGCCAACTAAACATCAAGAAAGCTAAAAATTTAGGCTACAAAACATATATAGTGATTCCATTTCTGCATTTTAAAAATAAATATTTATATGAACAGTTTTCTTGGTAGTATATATTTCCTACTAGGATTATAAGGTATTTTTTATTTTTTATTTCCATCATGGAAACTCAAAGACGTATTTGGGGACTTCCCTGATGGTGCAGTGGTTAAGACTGTGTGCTCCCAATGCAGGGGCCCCAGGTTCAATCCCTGGTCAGGGAACTAGATCTCACATGCATGCCACAACTAAGAGTCCGCATGTCACAACTAAGGAGCCCGCCTGCTGCAACTAAGGAGCCGGCCTGCTGCAACTAGGAGCCCACATGCCGAAACTAAGGAGCCGGTGAGCTGCAACTAAGGAGCCAGCAAGCTGCAACTAACGAGCCTACGAGCCACAACTAAGGAGACGGCCGGCTGCAACTAAGACCCAGTGCGACCAAATATAAATAAATAAATAAATAAATAAAATTTTTTAAAAAGATGTACTTGAATATTGTCTGTAATTCAACCAAAAAAACCCTAAACTTCTACTAGGTAAGAAAGCTTAGTTCAACATAAAAATCAGTTAATTCCAACACACTGTGCTATAAAAATCTGGAGTGCCTTTTAATCTACAAAATACATATAGGAGACTCTGCTTCATACATTTAATTTGGTCCTATTATCTCTCAACCATTGGGAAATGGGGGGGGAAAAAGCACCTCTTAAAACTAAATAGCTCCTCTGGAATTAGTTCAGGATCTTAAAGCTGAAAAAAGTATACCTATATTGATAATTATGTAATTATTTTTATAGCAGCATACTTTAAAAGTAGGTGAAAGTTCTCCATGTTACTATAAAAATGATATTCCTTCCCTTATCTGATTCTGGCATAAGAAATCTCTAACTTAAATGAGATAGAGATGATGAAATGGATATTCATCCTACCAATGCTATGAAAAAATAAAGCTCAGTTTATACATGTCAGTTGTAAAGATTATGAGCCTTGGTTGTCACTGAAAACTTGTGAAGGCATAAAGGAATAGCGATATAATATGCAAGTAATGTATTCCGCAAGTTAGCCAAACACTGAAGATACATTCTGAAGAGATTATTCTATATCCAATTTGTTCTCAGTTCAAAAAGAAAAGGAAATTGTCCCAGGATTTACGTATGAACTAGCAACAGTAAAAGGTTCATTATTTAATATAATCATATTAACTCGAAAATATCAAAATCAATGTCAGAGATAAGAAGTTATGAAAGGAAATGATTTAATCAAACACCTGAATAGCTCAAGAGCTTGAAAGTGGGTTAAGTTTCTCGTCTCAAATGCAAATGCTAGAGGCCAATTAAATCAATGCCAGAATCCATTTCTGGCTTTTATTCTGAATAAGGTGATGATCACTGCATTTTCTACAATGAGCAAGTGACCACACCCCTAAATCAAAATATCAAGGATCTCTGTTAGTGAACACAAACAAGGGTCACACTAGCGTGTAAAAATTTCCACTGGGAATAAATAGTGCTGCTTTGTGATTGAGATAGAGAATCAAGAGCTTCTGACAGATAAAGCTGTATAAAAAACAACAGTACACGGTCATTTAATATTTCAGTACAAAATTTATATTCACATATAATACAAAAAGAACCAAACATAGAACTGAAAGGTATATTAAGACTCCACTCTTACCTTCTTCTGGGTAGAACCCAAATTAATTTACTGAATTACTTAACACTGCAACACTGGCTATTCAGTAAAATGCTAGTCTAAAAGAATCATTTACCTAATCGCATCATCACTTCTTGAATCATCTCTCAATTTTTCATATCTGGATCATATGATAAGCAGACCAGCCACATTTTTTTTCAATCCTAAATTGGCTTCTGCTGCCATTTACCATTTGCACAATTATCAGAAACACTGACTTATTTTAATAGCAGCTTACATAAAATAGGATTATAAATATCAAACTAAAGAGAAATTCTAGAAAGACAATACATGCAATATACAAAAGAAATTAATTTTGACCATTTACTCCTTTGGGTCATCTCACTAATTTTTTATCCACTGTTATATGGACGGACATGTTCAGGAATTTTAAGTACTATAGATAAATAATATATAGCATATGGGATTGTAATTCTGGCTACTTTATTTATAAATCTTTAAATAAACATTTTTAGAGGTATAATGTATTAGTTACATATTTTTAATTTCGAGAAAAACTGAATGGAAAGCATATTTGCAGATGTCAAAGTTTCAAAGATTTAAAAAAAATCTAGAATCATTCGAGTCTTATTTTACATAGAATCGAATATACAAAAAAATATTCATAAACAGAGTTTATAATATTTTACAGTCCTTGTTGACAAAAATGTTTAGGTTGTTTTCAGATTATTTTTAATTTTAATTGGAAATTTGCATATAACTCACCAAAACACTCATTAATAAGATTACTTACTCTTTATATTTAACTTTTTCTGTTATTAACAGCCACATAAAGATATGTATTGGGCAAAAATAAATAAATAAGCAAACATTCATTTAAAAAATCTGGATATAAAGATAATTACTTCAGGGCTTCCCTGGTGGCGCAGTGGTTGAGAATCTGCCTGCCAATGCAGGGGACACGGGTTCGAGCCCTGGTCTGGGAAGATCCCACATGCCGTGGAGCAATTGGGCCCGTGAGCCACAATTACTGAGCCTGCGCGTCTAGAGCCTGTGCTCCACAACAAGAGAGGCTGCGATAGTGAGAGGCCCGTGCACCGCGATGAAGAGTGGCCCCCACTTGCCACAACTAGAGAAAGCCCTTGCACAGAAACAAAGACCCAACACAGCCATAAATAAATAAATAAAATTATTTCAAAAACATTGATGCATAAATTATGTACATCAATAATAGACACCTATATGTACTGGCCTGGAAACATCCATGATACATATTAAAGAACAAAAGGAAGGGCTTCCCTGGTGGCACAGTGGTTAAGAATCCGCCTGCCAATGCAGGGTACACGGGTTCATGCCCTGGTCCGGGAAGATCCCACGTGCCGCGGAGCAACTAAGCCAGTGTGCCACAACTACTGAGCCTGTGCTCTAGAGCCCGTGACCCACAACTACTGAATCCTGGGCACCTAGAGCCCATGCTCCGCAACAAGAGAAGCCACCGCAATGAGAAGTCCGTGCACTGCAACGAAGAGTAACCCCTGCTCACCGCAACAAGAGAAAGCCCGCGCGCAGCAACAAAGACCCAACGCAGCCAAAAATAAATAAATAAATTTATATATAAAAAAAGAACAAAAGGAAAGTTGCAGAACAACATGTATTAGTGGGGGAGAGTGGTGCACATTGGAATAGACAAATAAAGAGTAAAAAGTCAGAAAGAATACATCCGGTTAAGAAAGGAGGCTGGAAAAGTCTGTGGAAATTTTACTTTATACTTTGTATACTTTATATTATTTGAATATTTTACAAGTTCATTAAACTTTAATTTTTAGATAAAGATACTTGTTTTAAAAGATATTACCAGATAGTAGGCAATATTCTTGACGTTCTACACCTAATCAGTAAGGTTCATATTATGACCAAAACCATAAAAGCAACAAATTTTAACTGCCTGATAATCAAACTGTAGAATGACTTCACCATTTACATGATATTTATCATTCACATACAAGTGTGTGTCTAAAGTATATATAATTTACATGCATATGCATTCATAGGAACTGCATCTCATGTAACCTAAGACGATCAAACGTTCCCAATCAGCCTATCAAATTCTAGAACCAGGGACACAGTGTCCCAGACTGAAGTGTGCCTGGTTCACAGCTGCTAGGATAATTACTTGTCTCGATCATCCATTCTTTCCCCCCCATGACTAAAAAGAGCCCACATACTATCTGAGACGGAAGAACTACTTGCATTTCATCAACAGAAGAAAATACATGTTTATGACCATTCCAAAAGGGGCATCTTCTGAACTGCTTCACTCTCAGTGGGTGGTGTGCAAAGTAATTCTTCCGGCAAAACTACTTTCCATAAAAGGAGATGAGCTGTACTCTGTGTTGACCTCACTTCCTTAGTACTCTTACTCCACCTTAACTCATGGAGAAATAACTGCCCCTGAGGCAAATCCTTTATGGCATTCGCTTTAGTAAAGGGCAAAGCATTTTACGATGATGGAAACAGCTCAATAAAGGAGGTGGTAAGGGGGAATGCAAAACACGTGCTCACCAGAAGGCCTCAAAAACACCTACTAGCTAAGCTGAACTTGCCATGGCTGAAGAACTAACTCAAAAAGTACAAACACTGTAAAATGTGTTAAGTGTTTCATTTTACAGATGTACAGATTCAGGTTCAGAGAAAGGTTTTGTTTGCTTATATATTTTACCTGGAAATGAAATTTTTGTACGAAAAAAATAACAAGAGTTTTTTTTATGGCTACTTATAATACACATTTAATGGCAAAGATATGATTTAAAAGTGACACTGCATTTTTTCAAAGGTATAAGTAAGTTTTTTTTAAGGATGGCACTGATTTTTAAAAATTATATCTCCCTTTCTAAAGGACTTTGGGCAAGAGCGACTAAAAAGTTAACACCTATGAAAGAAAACAAAGATCGCCTCAATAAAATGAAGGTAATAGGAATTTCTGGAAAACCTGAACGAATACGAATCTTGCAAGTCAAATAAGCACCATTAAAGAAAAGACAGTTCCCTGGCTATTTGTAGACAAAAATTGTTTCAATTCAAGAATAGTATCAATTACTCCAAGATAAAATACTTTCCTCAAACATTAAACACTCATGTAAAATCGATGGAAAAGCTGACTTCACACACAAAGCCACCATTCTGGAAGCTGGAAGCCATCGACAACAAATGCCCGCAGTGAAGGATGCACTCACCGGTGGAACAGGTTAATTCAGCATCTTAATACAAACACGCAACTTGAAGGTTTTGTGAAAGAGGCTGGGGGAACCTAGAAATTCAGTGTACTGTTATTAAGAGCCGCAGGTAATTCTGATACAGGTGGGCCAATTAACACGGTCCCAGAGACTCCCCTACACCCTCTGTAGTTCCTTAAGAAACACACACAGCCACCTGCAAGTACTCAAAGGAAAGTGAATACTCCCACCACACCTCGGAATAACTCCTGTGGAGTACCAGCAGGCTAAATTCAGCAAGGAGAAACCCAGCAACGTTTTGGATACGTGCATGTGCCATCGTCTAAAGGGGTGTATCTTTTAAGGAATGGCCAGGCTGCAAGAGATCAGAAAGCTGCAAACAACTTACAGAATCCAAACTGTAAGAACTTATCTGGATTCGATGTTTTCTTCAATTTCCCGTTCAGGAGGAGAATGGTCTTGAATCACATGATTCCTGATGAAATGTTAATTTCCAATTACATTGAAATATATGCTTTTTTCTCATAATCCCTCCATCCCAGCTAGTCAAGTTCAACAATAGTTGAAGTTCACTGACAAAATTTGTATCTGGCGTGTACTAATAGCTTTTAGTAACAAAGGCTCTGGTGTGAAGATAAAACAAAATGTTTCTTATGAAGCAAAGTTAGGATTATATTCGGCTGCACATACCAGAAAATCCTTCTACGGTGGTTTTAATAAAAAAGAAATTGTTATTTTCTTCACGTAAAGAGAGGTGTAAAGGTAGGAGTCCAAGGCAGTTCCACGCATCCTTGTCGCAGGCTCCTCAGTCTTTCTCCTCAGCCACCCACATACATAGATTTCATCTACTTTTTAATTGTCACAAATGGTAACAAGAAAGTCCAAGCACCATGTCCACTTTCCTGACAAGGAGAAGAAGACAATCAATAGGGAATGGGGGGCACCTCACTCAGGCAAACAGAAACATACCCTAGCAAACATCCACTTAGACTGCACTGCAGTGAGTCTACAAAGGCAAATCTCTTACCTGGGCACACTGCCACCCCAAAAACAATTTATAGTAAGGAAAAGCATTGATCAAAAGTACTAAATAAGCAAATTGCAGTGTCTGTTACCCAAAAGTTTCTTATGGGAAAAGTCATGTCAGCATTTCCCTCTAGAGAGCTTACCATGAGGTCTAACATACCAAGCTATCCTACTCACAAAAGATCTTTCTTTTATCTCCTACAGCCTTAATGCTGTAAGTATAGCGTTTTTATCTGGAAGCTACATGTAAACCTTACCCTAATTTATCGAAAGCAAAAGGATCCTTACTGAATAGTATCCTTTATTATTTGGTAGTATTTCCAAGTACAAAAAAATGTAAAGACTATTTTAAGGAAAGAAATTCTAGTGCTAAGGTAGATACTTACAGGTAGTAACCTACAGATCTACTCTGAGTGGTTGGAGCATAAGAAATACAACTAATATCACGGTGGCAGAACTTAGATGTGTAGGATTCATCTGAGAGGTGAATCTAAGGGATCTTGAGAAGCACAATGACTCCCCAGTTCTGCCTTCCTGACCTTGAGGAAAACCTTTGAGACCACCTATAATCCTTAGCAGAGATTTTTAATCCATTCACCTTTTACCACACAGATGTCACATGATTTATGTTTTTTAAGAGACAGAATAGCCACTGGTGGTGATAATATTCCTTAAGCATAAGAGGTATGCACTAGTTCACCTCACTTTAACCACATAATTTCCCAACTGCATATATATTACATTGGTCATGTAATGTGTGAAACAAATGCTTTTATTTGTAGAATATTTTATTATATCACTTGATGACATAGTTCTAGCACAATAATAATATATAACCAAAAGAAGACATATTGCAGTTGTAATCCTAGAGTGCTATTATAACTAAACAGATAAGCCTAAGAGAAATAAACTTGGAAACTAGCAAAGATGGACGAACAAGAGAGAAATAGAGTTTGGCCCGATTCAAAGAGATAAAGGTAGAGATTTGTACTTTCTTCTGTCCTTCTGTCAAGTAACAGATGCCCATTAAGGCATGTATTCACCTTGTGATTCTGTTCTCAAAACATTAGCTTCTCTTTCCCCTTTCACTCCTTTCCTTCAGAGCACCCCACCTTTTAACAGCAGAGGCACTTCTGGTGGAGGGAAGACCCCACCTGACTAATGACATGTGGTTTCCACAAAGCTACTCATGACAACTTACCATCCAACAGCCCCATATGGGTACAACCTTCTCATGTCTAGATAAATAACAGATATACGAGTCTTGTCCTGTACATAATATCACACAATTATAACTAACCTCTCCCCAAAACTTAAAAGGCACTCTTTCATCTTCTAACAAAGCTCTTTCATGCTCTGCTGAAATTCACTTGTTTTTTTTAAGTCTGTATCCCCCATGTGACTGTCATGTCTCCAAGGAAATGAAATACATCTTATGCATTTTTATATCGCCAGAGCCTATCAAAATTCACCAAATGAATGAAATGTAAATAAACTGAATTTCCCAATTACAGAAAAAGGAACTCCACGGAGAACAAATTGTGTTAGAAAACATATACAGATGCTTTCCAGTTATTGTTTTGTTAGTTAGAATTCTATGAAAACTTTTTAAAAAGGCAATGAATCCTTACTTCCAAGTACTTATTAAAGATTATATTACTAAGATGGAAAAAATGACAATATGAACTCAGAACTTATTCTTCAAATTAAAAATAAATTACATTCCTTTCATTTACATATTTTTCAACTTCATTCCCAGAAAGTTCTGTAGCAAATTATCCAAATTTATAATGAGAATGTTGCTTAGTGATTTGAAATAAATTATCCGAGTTTATACTACATAACTAATGAAGAGCATGAGAAGCCAGAACATCTGATTTCAGATCCAGTACCTTTTCCTTATGGCATAAGACACACGTTCTGACTGCCAGAGCAACACCAAGCTCTATCCACCACCAGTCCCTCCCATAAGGAAGCTTGCAAAAGCCTCTTAGACAGCCTCATCCACCAGAGGGCAGAAGCAGAAGAAAGAACTACAATCCTGCAGCCTGTGGAACGAAAACCACATTCACAGAAGGGAGACAAAACGAAAAGGCAGATGACTATGTAAAAGATGAAGGAACAAGATAAAACCCCAGAAAAACAACTGAATGAAGTGGAGATAGGCAACCTTCCAGAAAAAGAATTCAGAATGATAGTGAAGATGATCCAAGACCTCAGAAAAAGAATGCAGGCAAAGATTGAGAAGAGGCAAGAAATGTGTAACAAAGACCTAGAAGAATTAAAGAACAAACACCTAGAATCACTAAAGAACAAACAAACAAACAGAAATCAACAATATAATAACTGAAATGAAAAAAACACTAGAAGGAATCAATAGCAGAAGAACTGAGGCAGAAGAATGGATAAGTAACCTGGAAGACAGAATGGTGGAATTTACTGACACAGAGCAGATTAAAGAAAAAAGAATGAAAACAAATGAAGATATCCTAAGAGACCTCTGGGACAACATTAAACACACCACCATTCTCATTATAGGGGTCCCAAAAGGAGAAGAGAGAGAGAAAGGACCCAAGAGAATATCTGACGAGATTATAGTCGAAAACTTCTCTAACATGGGAAAGGAAATAGCCACCCAAGTCTGAGAGGCGCAAAGAGTCCCAGGCAGGATAAACCCAAAGAGAAACACACAGAGACACATAGTAATCAAATTGATAAAAATTAAAAACAAAGGAAAATTATTAAAAGCAACAAGGGAAAAATGACAAATAACATACAAGGGAACACCCGTAAGGTTAACAGTTGATTTCTTAGCAGAAACTCTACAAGAGTTACAGAAGGGAGTGGCACGATATATTTAAAGTGATGAAAGGGAAAAACCGACAACCAAGATTACTCTACCCGACAAGGATCTCATTCAGATTTGACAGAGAAATCAAAAGCTTTACAGACAAGCAAAAGCTAAGAGAATTCAGCATCACAAAACCAGCTCTACAACAACAAATGCTAAAGGAACTTCTCTAAGTGGGAAACACAAAAGAAGAAAAGGACCCACAAAAACAGACCCAAAACAATTAAGAAAATGACCATAGGAACATACATATCAATAATTACCTTAAAAGTGAATGGAATAAATGCTCCAAGCAAAAGACACAGGCTTGCTGAATGGATACAAAAACAACACCCATATATATATGCTGTTTACAAGAGACCCACTTCAGACCTAGGGACACATACAGACTGAAAGTGAAGGGATAGAAAACGATATTCCATGCAAATGGAAATCAAAAGAAAGCTGGAGTAGCAATTCTCTATCAGACAAAATAGACTTTAAAGACTATTGTAAGAGACAAAGAAGGACACTACATAATGATCAAGGGATCAATCCAAGAAGAAGATATAACAATTATAAATATTTATGCACCCAACATAGGAGCACCTCAGTACATAAGGCAAATGCTAACATCCATAAAAGGGGAAATCAACAGTAACACAAGAATAGTAGGGGACTTTAACACCCCACTTTCACCAATGGACAGATCATCCAAAATGAAAATAAATAAGGAAACACAAGCTTTAAATGACACATTAAACAAGATGGACTTAACTGATATTTATAGGACATTTCATCTGAAAAGAGCAGATTACACTTTCTTCTCAAGTGCACAAGGAACATTCTCCAGGATAGATCACATCTTGGATCACAATTCAAGCCTCAGTAAATTTAAGAAAATCAAAATCTATCAAGCATCTTTTCCGACCACAATGCTATGAGATTAGAAATCAATTACAGGGGAAAAAAAGGTAAAAAACACAAACTCATGGAGGCTAACAATACGTTACTAAATAACCAAGAGATCACTGAAGAAATCAAAGAGGAAATCAAAAAATACCTAGAGACAAATGATAACGAAAACACGATGATCCAAAACCTATGGGACGCAGCAAAAGCTGTTCTAAGAGGGAAGTTTATAGCAATAAAATCCTACCTCAAGAAACAAGAACAATCTCAAATAAACAATCTAACCTTACACCTAAAGGAACTAGAGACAGAAGAACAAACAAAACCCAAAGTTAGTTGAAGGAAAGAAATCATAAAGGTCAGAGCAGAAATAAATGAAATAGAAACAAAGAAAACAATAGCAAAGATCAAGGAAACTAAAAGCTGGTTCTTTGAGAACATAAACAAAATTGATAAACCTTTAGCCAGACTCATCAAGAAAAAGAGAGAGAGGACCAACTCAATAAAATCAGAAATGAAAAAGGAGAAGTTACAGTGGACACCGCAGATATACAAAGCATCATAAGAGACTATTACAAGCAACTGTATGCCAATAAAATGGACAACCTGGAAGAAATGGACAAATTCTTAGAAATGCATAACCTGCCGAGACTGAACCAGGAAGAAATAGAAAACATGAACAGACCAATCGCAAGCAGTGAAATTGAAACTGTGATTAAAAATCTTCCAACAGGGCTTCCCTGGTGGCGCAGTGGTTGAGAGTCCGCCTGCCGTTGCAGGGGACACGGGTTTGTGCCCTGGTCCGGGAAGATCCCACATGCCACGGAGCGGCTGGGCCCGTGAGCCACGGCCGCTGAGCCTGCACGTCCGGAGCCTGTGCTCCGCAACGGGAGAGGCCACAGCAGTGAGAGGCCCGCATACTGAAAAAAAAAACTTCCAACAAACAAAAGCCCAGGACCAGATGGCTTCACAGGTGAATTCTATCAAAGGTTTAGAGAAGAGCTAAAACCTATCCTTCTAAAACTCTTCCAAAAAACTGCAGGGGAAGGAACTCCCAAACTCATTCTATGAGACCACCATCACCCTGATATGAAAACCAAACAACAATACTACAAAAAAAGAGAATTACAGACCAATATCACTGATGAATACAGATGTAAAGATCCTCAACAAAATACTAGCAAACAGAATCCAACAACACTTTAAAAGGACCATACACCATGATCAAGTGGGGTTTATCCCATGGATGTAAGGATTCTTCAATATACACAAATCAATCAATGTGATACACCATATTAACAAATTGAAGAATAAAAACCATATGATCATCTCAATAGATGCAGGAAAATCTGTTGACAAAATTCAACACCCATTTATGATAAAAACTCTCCAAAAAGTGGGCATAGAGGGAACCTGCCTCAACATAACAAAGGTCATATATGACAAACCCACAGCAAACATCATTCTCAATGGTGAAAAACTGAAAGCATTATCTCTAAGAGCAGGAACAAGACTAGGATGTCCACTCTCACCACTATTATTCAACACAGTTTTGGAAGTCCTAGCCACGGCAATCAGAGAAGGAAAAGAAATAAAAGGAATACAAATTGGAAAAGAAGAAGTAAAACTGTCACTGTGTGCAGATGACATGATACTATACATAGAGAATCCTAAAGATGCCACCAGAAAACTAGTAGAGCTAATCAATGAATTTGGTAAAGTTGCAGGATACAAAATTAATGCACAGAAATCTCTTGCACTCCTATACACTAACAATGAAAGATAAGAAAGAGAAATTAAGGAAACAATCCCATTCACCACGGCAATAAAAAGAATAAAATACCTAGGAATAAACCTACCTAAGGAGGTAAAAGACCTGTACTCAGGAAACTATAAGACACTGATGAAAGAAATCCAATATGGTATAAACAGATGGAGAGATATACCATGTTCTTTGATTAGAAGAATCAATATTGTAAAAACGACTCTACTACACAAAGCAATCTACAGATTCAATACAATCCCTCTCAAATTACCAGTGGCATGTTTTTACAGAACTAGAAGTAAAAAAAAACCACTTCTAGCCAGATAGCCAGACTGAACTTCACTGTCACCTGGTACAGTCATCAACCCTCAGTAAGGAGGATTGGCTCCAGGACCCCCTGCGGATACCAAAATTCAGGGATGCTTGAGTCCCTTATATAAAATGGCATACTATTTGCATATAACCTATGTACATCCTCCATATACTTTTTTTTTTTTTTTTTTTTTTTTTTTGCAGTACACGGGCCTCTCACTGCCGTGGCCTCTCCCGTTGCGGAGCACAGGCTCCGGACGCGCAGGCTCAGCGGCCATGGCTCACGGGCCCAGCCGCTCCGCGGCATGTGGGATCTTCCCGGACCGGGGCACGAACCCGTGTCCCCTGCATCGGCAGGCGGACTCTCAACCACGGCGCCACCAGGGAAGCCCCTCCATATACTTTAACTCGTCTCTAGAATACTTATAATAATCATCTACTTATAATATCTAATGTAAATGCTATGTAAATAGTTGTAAATACAATGTAAATGCCATGTAAATAGCCGCCAGCATAGAAAATTCAAATTTAGCTTTTTGGAACTTCCTGGAATTTTCCGAATATTTTCGATTCCTTTGAATCCACAGATGCGGAATCTGCAGATATGGAACCCCCAGATATATGGGCTGACTGTACACTAAATACTACACTAAACCATATTCTACTGGTCACAGTAAGCTTCTTTAACTTCTTATGTGCCTGACTTGCTATCAAAAGTGAAACATACCTAAAAATTAGTAGGCAGAAATCAAATATTTTAAATGTATACTTACCATAAAAAATGATCATTTGATTAATAACTTTTCATTGATTTTAAGGAGGTTCATAGAAGACTACACTGAAATAAAATTTTACAAATCCATGAAACCACAGGCCAAATTTTCTTAACTTTTTTGTTTCGTTACATTTCATCTATTCCAGGCCATTTTTTAAAACCACTTTAATATGAAAAACTAGAAGTCACGGTTCTTTTCCTCCAAATTTAAACTTGAAGAAAGAAAACTATATACATGGAGAAGTCAAAAAGGCAAATTCCAAAACAAGAAGTGTCTCTCAAATAACGCATGCTACTTTTAATGCTTTAAGAATAGTTAAACACAAAAAGAAAGTAAATAGTCAGTAAGGTTACAGAGTGCATCTCCAGGCTAGACTACATGCCAAAATTCACTAACTCATATTAACTTAAATTGCCTTTTACTGGATCAAGAACCTTTAAAACTATTCCCTAGATTCCAAGATACAGCAAGTAGGGCTGGCTCTACTTAGAGCAGCTCTAGTCAAAGGCCACCCAAGATATGCCAAAGGCAATATGGCCAGAAAAGCTTGGATAACTGCCAACAGTTATTCTATCCAGGTCTCTGAAACTCGAAACCTCCTTTCTACCACCCACTCCTCATCCTACCTCCATCCAACAAATACCTAATAATATCATGCACAAACTTTTGAAGAGATAGGGAACTGGCAAAAGGATATGTGTTGATGCCTGGACTAAATACCTAAAATCATTTGATATCTACCTCTCACTAAATTTTAGCAACCATTATACCCATAATAACAGCAAAAATAGTTTATATTAATATTTATATTGCATGCACTCTTTGCCAGGTATGCCAAGTACTTAAAAAATATGAACTCAATCTTCACAGTAATCTTACAATATAAGTACACTGCTAATTAATCTCATTTTACAAATGAGAAAGGAGAGACCCAGAGAAGCTTTGTAATTTGGTCAAGGTCACACAGCAAGAAAGTGTAAGTACTGGGATTTGAACACACAATGACTGGCTCCAGAGTCCATACTCTTACACACTATGATATCCTGCCTCTCTATCCCTATACTTGTTATATCTCTTCTAAATTATCAATATAAAAACTCAAAATATTTAAGTATGGAGACACACAGTAAAACAAGATACAACCAAAAAAAAAGAGATGATAAAAGTCTTTATATATTGATGATGGAAGAAGATCCAAGATGGAACTGTTACATGAAGAATGTTGGTAAAGTGTCTGCTTTTAAGGATACTCAGGAAAATGTCCACAGTTTTCTGAGTAGCTGGATTTCAGGATTGGTGAGGTGTTTTGTTTTGGTTTCAGCTTTTTTTGTCATTGTTTCCTATGCATTTTCAACTAGAATGTGTATGTGTGTGTGTGTGTATACATGTATATATATATATATATATATAATTTTTATAATCGAAAGTAAAAATTTTTTTCCTCTTGAAAATTAGATTGTAATAAATTACTACTTACAAAAAAGATGACAATGACAAAGAACAACCTTTAATTAAAATATAACAATTCTTCAAAACAATTCTACAGACTATATTTTTAGGCAGAAAGAAGTGGGAAGAGGTTTGAGTTACCTAAAAAACAAACTGACACTCTTATCCACCTACACTAAAATGTTCAAAATATCAGAATTACAAATAACATCCAATCAGAAATAACATGTGCTACAAAACTATAGAGGAAACAAGGGGAATGATTCTAGACCATCAGAACTGAAATACGACACTGGCTTCCTCACGCATGTGTAAGCTTTGTATGCACGTTGCACCAATATATGAAGAATCAAGCTTCAGAGTGTTAATGAGTTAACACTAAATTGTCAAGTGCATTCATACGTCATACTCATGAGATATGTAGGCATATTTACAACATTTTTTAGTTTAGATATGATGTAAATTTAAGAGTTACTATTTAATAGTTTAAAAGACCTGGGAGTATAGACATATATATATTTATATATTATATATAAATACAATATTTGTGATATATACATGTGTTTGAAGAGAAAACAGAACTGAATTGCCTTAGAGTTACTGAACTGGGAGGTGGTTTGCCAATTCTGACAAACTTTCCACTGTCTTTAAATATAGAGGCTATTCCCTGGTAAATCTGTTCAATTTCATTAAGAAATCATGTTACCATAACTATACCAATCCCTGAAGTTAAATTTTAGTTCCCACAATTTCAAGTAAAAGTTAGTAATTTGCTGTCTGCTCATTCATGTCTAAATGCTATTACTATATCTCTGGCACTTCAAGAAAAAATAAATCTTTCTTTTAGAATGTATATTTGTAACACATAAGAAATAGCAAAGGCTTATAAGCTGGTCATTTTCTATTGATCAAATAAAAGTCATATCAATTCGTGTAGTCCTGTAGTGGTAAATATATTTAAACTGTTGTGCAACAGATCTCCAGAACTTTTTCATGTTGTAAAACTGAAACTCTATACCCATTAAACAACTCCCCATCTCTCTCTCCCCCTAGGCCCTTTAACCACCATTCTACTTTTCTGCTATTGTTTTTAATTTTTATTTTCCTCTTTAAAGAAAAACTATGACTTTGTTGAGGTTAAAATAAAATTAACATCAATGCAAATAATAATCACCATTTCTGGCGAAGGCCAAATTTGACCATGAAACTCAAGTCTATTGCATTTGCCAAAATGTGAATTATCAAAACCAGACAAGCACAAGACCTAATTATTTAAACAGCCTGCTAAATCAACTTCCAAATGTTGCTGAGGAAAACACTTGCTTCACAAAGTCACTGAAAAATCAGTCTTAAATTGTTATCAACTCTAGAAAAACAAATTACCTTGATTACGTTTGGAGCTTTACCGTTAGATTAGAAAGTAGCTCTCCATTAGAATAAATCTGTCCTTTACACAGCAATCTCCTTTGATGAGAAAATTTCTGTTTATAACACTTCTTGTCCCTGCTTCAGGCAAATTCAAAGGGCGGGGCTTCACTGACGGAAAAGGTAATACAACTGATTACGAAATTTTTCACTGGGATAACAGATAATTGTCCAGCAATAATAAAACTTAAAGCTTAAAAAAAGATGAAGGCTAACGGTGATAATAAAATAAACACTTTGGGAAAACTGCCCTTCCCCAAGAAAATATTTAGCTATTTTTATTGTAAATTTCAACAGAACACAGTCTTGTGACTGTAACAGAAGTGAAGACAACTGGACAATAATTACCAGTCCACCTGAGAAGCTAGCTGACTTCAAAAGGTCATTCCTGCCAGGTGTAAATGAAATGTTTTAATGATCATCCATTGTAATGAGACCAAAGCTTCCCAGGAAATGTTTCTGGAAGTAAAACTTAAAAGGCAATTTCAAATATTATTTGACCAATCCCTAAAGAGACTGAATCATTGTACATACTAATATGCCTTTAATAATCTGCCTGTTACTTTAGTAATTACCCAACAGATACCAAAATTTCTCGATCTCCATTATAAAACTGAAAAATAAGGGTAAAACCAAAATCTTGGAGAAAAGACAAAAATAATTTTTTGTTTCACCTTATCTTTCCAACTAAATATTCTTGGAAGGGTGACAGAAATGAAATTAGTGAGCACTCACCACTCCACAAAAGTTACCATCACTGAACTATATATGAAATCTGACACCACTTCTCATTTCTAGTTACTCTTCCTACAGATAAACAACAGTACTAAGGATACAAATACCAATATTTACAACCTTTTAAGCCTCAAATACATTAACAATTAGTATCAATCCTGAATAAAATAACACTGCAGTCAGCAGACTTCTCAGACTTCAGAGAAACATTTTCTGTGTACCACAGTACTGTTTTCCAAAAACAAACCAAAAAAACCCCCCAAAAAACCCAAACCTATCATTTTGTTGACAAGGTCTTATTTTAAACTAGCGGCAAAATGCTTCTGTCCTATCAACTAACCTGCTGTAGATTTTAATACAATTAATCTTAGGAAATAACTACCTTCAATGTTCTAAAATCATCTTCTACCACTCTCCCCCTTAGTCTACTCCAGCCACTCAAGTCTTGCTGTTCCTGAAACATGCAAAGCAAATGTTCATCTCATGGTCTTTACCCTTTGCCCAAAATACTCTCCCCACCGCCCCACTTCATCCAAGTCTCTGTTCAATGTCACCTTATCTATGAGGCCTTATTTGCTCACCTTCTATAAATCAGTAACTCACATTCAACTACCACTCCCTTTCCCCATACTCCTTTGCTTTGCCCCAAACTATTTATCACCAACTATTTTTATTTATTTATTGTCACTTCTTCACTTCCCTAAAGTGTAAGTCTGGGAAGGCAGACTTTGTTTTATTCACACCACTGTATCCCCAAGGGCCTAGGACAGTGCCTGGCATATAACAACATTCAGTAAATATCTGTGGAGTAAGTATAAATAAGTCAACGAAGAAACAGCAATGATTTATTTATACTGATTTGTATGGCTAAAGTTCAGAGTAGTTAAATTTTATATTTCATAAAATTCATAAGGCTTGCAAATAGTATGACCACATACAGAGATCTGCTAACTTTGTCTATAGGTGGCTACACTGCCTATAGATGGTCAAGCACCCATCCCAGGTCCAGTTGGCTATGGCCAGAAAAACAAGAGGGCAAGGTAAGGACCAGAGACCAATACACAAAGGCTGATGCACCAAAACTGGAAAGAGATGGTACAAATGGCAGACACACTGCTAAGTTTGCCTAGTCTACATTCCACTTATATATTCTCTCTTATAATCAAATCTGTCCTTCACTGGAGGAGAAAATTGTTCCCTAGAGCGACTGTCTCTCACCAGCAATACAGCTTACCATGCCTCTTTAGAAGAATTAAAAAAACAAAAAACTATAGTGAATGGCAATCACTAAGCGAAGAATGTCGACTTGGAGGTTATTACCGGTGCAAACTCTCCTTTCAGATCTTTTTGAGAGTTTATGCCAGATCATGACAGATGGGAGAAGGAAATGGGCTATTCATTCAACAAATATTTATTATATACCTTCTAAAAAGATGTTACATGAAATAATTCAAACTGCAGTGTGTGTATGTTGTGTATGTGTGTGCGTGTGCATGTGTATGTCTGTGTGTGTACTGAGAAGGATGCTTCTAAAGAATTTTCTATAAAAACTTATGAAAAAGAAAACGAGAATTAATTTGGAAGATGACACTATCTAAGAAGTGAGGGATCTAGAAATATATAGTGTCAAAACTGCTTCAACTAGATATTACTAGTAAATAGTTATTACTATAAGATAACCTCTGTTCTTATGAGGTAAACATCACTGAGTTCTTACTATGTGCCAGGCACTTTACAGGTGTTTATTTATTCAATGCAACAAACCTATGATGTAAATATTATTTTTCCCCCATTTGACAGTTAAGGACCTGGGGCACAGTCGAGTAATTTGTCCAGATATATATAGCTGGTAAATTACAGAGCCAGGATTCACACGCAGACATTGTGCTCCAGAGCTTGCACTGGTAACAACTACACTAAACAGCATGTAGAATATTGTCCACTAAAAATATAATCTTAAAATGGTATATTGGGAGAAAAACTAAACCTCCAAGGACTGTGGTAAAAAAAATTAATAAAAAATACAATACTACTATATTAGCTTTGGTAATAAAACACAGTCATGGACGTTTGACCATTCATCATGATATAATCACAACTGCCTGCAGTGTTTTTCTTTAGGCTGGAAATTAATTACTATTAGATTACTTTAAATCTTAAGATAAAGTTGTTCAGAAAACTTTATCTAGACTGACAGTTCTTTTACACTAGTAGTATTATTTTGTCATACTTAATGTAACACAGATATTCCTAAGTTGGCTGTAAAGTGTTATTTTGCAAATATACCCCAAAACTCATAGGAAACTCATTCATTCCCTGAATTTATAAAAAGTTGACCTTAAATATGAAGTATGAAGTTACATCATTTGCTAAAGCATTATGATTTATTATTACAGACCTACAGCTACACGATATTGACAACACTTTTATCCATTAACAATGTATTTAAGGCATGAAAATCTGAATTTACTGAAGTGTCAACTGTCAGTCTTTTCTTATGAGATGTTAATCCTGTTCAAGTGACCTCTCTGAAAGGTTCAGAAATGAAAAACATTAAATCTCATAAACTCCCTCCACTTGAAATAATAAAGGGGCCACAAAACATAACTTTTGGCATGGGGCACATTAACCAACCAACAGGCTAAAACATTCTTTTTAAAAATAAACACTATTAAAATATTTTCCAGCTCAACATATCTGACCTAGAATAAACACCCTAACACTCACTTTATCTCTGAGGCAGACTCTTGAAAAAGTGTTACCAGCATAATTTGTATACAACTCCTGAAGGTGTATGCAACATTTCCTTATTAAAGTAGAAAAGGTCATAACATCACAAGTAACTGAAAACAGAAGCCATCTGGGAAACAAGCCGCTTCTTACAGTGATAATAAAACTTAAAAGAACACAAAAGAGAAAAACTGTAATCAGTGTGCAAATAACAATGACAAAATAATAATGTATGTGTTACAACTTATAATTAACTTTTCCAAACAAACATATTAAAATGAGTATCTTACTTCCAAGTAGCCACCTTGGAAGGTTATATGGTTAGTCCTTTGCTCAAAATATTTTTGGAATTCTTCCCCTGAAATTTCTATCAAAACCAATTTAAAAACACACCAGCTTGCAGATATGCTAAAATCACAGTAATAGTAACCCACTCTTCCTAGCTCAGCTCTGATCCAGAGGCATCAGAATCCTTCTCAAACCCCCAGTTGTCCCACCATCACCCCCAGTGTCATCTCCTCACTCCCTTAAGCCTCCTTACCTCTTATTCTGATACTTGGTTTCCCTCCCATCCCCCATCTCATTCCACTTGCCTCCTCGCTCCCTGCACTCCTGCCACTCCTTTTCTCCTCCTTGAACACGCCAAGCTCTTTCTTGCCTCCAGGCCTCTTGATGCCTGCAGTGCTGTTCTCCTTCCTCTTCCCATGACTGGCTTCTTATCCTTAAGTCAATGTTGCTTCCTCAGTCAGAAGGGCCTGTCCTGACGGCCCAACTTAAGGTAAAACCCTTCCCCCATATACCCTTCCCCCAATTATTCCCTGGCACATCACCTTATTAAATTACATTGCTTATTTATCTATACACTTGTGAGTTAACAGCCCCTCTTACTAGAATATAAGGTTCATAACAATAATGACTTAGTTTTGTGTACTTTGAGTGCCTAGACCAGGACTGAGCACACAGTAGGTGCTCGATAGTGATACTGAATAAATGGCTCCATGCCCAGATGTAGGAATAGTAAATTCTGTCCACCGCTGCTACTTCTATCTCCTCTATGGATTCCATAGACACTAGTCGAGAAGTTCCCTACCATCCTAACTAGGCTGTATGATCAAAGCTCATATTACTGTGGTCTTTGACCAAGTCTCATTACATATATGTCCTCTCCTACTTCCAAGCTCCTTCTTATATTCCATATCATGTTCCATGGACCTGTTTGTCAGAAAACAGAGAACCACCCTCTCTATCCAAGCCTAATACACAGTAAGAGCCTAACGAATATATGTTAACTAACACCTTCTCTTAGGGCTCTGGCATGAGTCATTCAGGAGAAGGGCAGCGTCAGAAGACAATACCAAGAGGACGTACTCTGCTGTACCAAGAATTTACCCATCTCTCCTAAAAGATAATAAATAATAATAATAAAATCTCCAAGGACGAAGCTTGAACACACCTCACTTACATGTTTCTTGAATTCCTTCCCATGAAGTCCCTTTATCTTTCATGCAAACAGCACACACATACACAAACACCTGCCCCTCTCAGGCTCTCCTAACTTCCATATATGTCCAGACAAGCCTGAGTTTGCATGTCTACAAAGCACAGGGCAGTTTTAATTTCCTTTCACTTTTTAAACAAAAGACACACATATTGTAAAAACTGCAAACAGTATAATAGTATACAGAGAAAACAGTAAAAATTCTATCAAGCCCAGTGCCCAGGGCAGTTCTAAACCCTGCACTGTCTGGTCACAAAAATCAGTTTCCTTACTTAGTAACTATACTTCTGCATTGGTCTTAATGTATGAAGTGTTAGGTTCAGTTCTGGGAGTCACACATAAAGAGACATTTAAAAACTGAACTACTTTTAAAGGCAAATGCTCAGGGGTGTGAAGAGAGGCAACCATCAAGAAAGAAACACTTGAAGAAATGGCTTCCAACAGAAGATCCACAAGACTTAAAAGGAAATACAAGTCAGTCACCTACTGGAAAGGCTGCAATGTGTGCGAGGGCTATCCTTTGTTGTGCATGACACTAAAGGATAGAAAGAGAACTACTGGGTCAAATACAGAGAAAACAAACTCGGGCTGACACACAGGAAGACTCCGTACCTAGGGAGGCAGAGGGCTATTACATTAAGTAACATAGGGGGCGTTTCCTAGAAACCAATCCTGACTAGGATTAAAAACAAAGAAAACCAAAATGTCTCATCAGTTAACTATAACTATTAATCATTTTCATTAACGAAACAATTCTAGAAGAAACGACTATAACTGCAACCCAGCTTCCCATTTGTCCCCATCATCATTACAATCATCAGTCAACAGTTATTGAACATGTACGGGGAATTTTAGTACGATCTTGAGTAAATAAGACCCAGAGCTGTAGCGGTTTTTTTCCTGGTGAGAGAGGTTCATGATTTAACAAAGTATATGACCTATTTGTATGTTCTTAAACTGTACCACCGTGAAACATAATATGAAGACCAAAAATTTGGCCTTAAAAAGACTATATGCAGTTCCTTTTAACATAAATTTTACCACTTTATCTTAACAATGAGGTATGAAACAAAACCAACTATACTTGTTATATACTTGGTTATATACTGGTTAAATTTACTAAAGATTCCTCCAGAAGTCTTTGGTAAATTTAACATTCATTATTAAATTTTATAGTATTAAAATATTATAAGTAATGTGCCAACTTCAAAGTGTTCTAAAGATACTTTCAGCATCATAAATAGAACTGAAGCCTGATATCATATATTATTAACACTGACATTTATTTCCAAAAAGGATTTGACCTATGTTGACTGAACCCTGAAAAAAGTGAAAAGACCAGTAGTCAGAGAAAAGCAGATCTGTCACATTATTTACCCAGTGGCAGTTCCACTGCAATTTAGCCTTAATCTTTTTGATGAAGTGATCTAAATAACAAAAGATCCATACTAAAAATATTTTTAAGAAATAAAAGCTACATAATGTTCCCAAACATTAGCGTACAAAATGGGATTCGATGGTACACGGGAAACATCCATAAGGCATGTGAGAATGCCTAAACATCCTGAATTCAAAGTCTGGGCCTAGAAGGTACATTTTAAAAATCTCTTATGATGTTAATGATTAGTTTAGAAACTAGTCATAGTTTTAAAAGTAATCTCAGTTACTCCCATTTACACAAGTCTTTGATTCTCTCTTTAAGAAACACATACAAACTTGGTTGTCAGTAGTAAAAACTGTCACCTATTCCCAGAAAACAGAGTATACTGGTTTAAAAGCATTACAGTATTACTACTCAGTTTGTCTGGTATCACATCCTAAGCCTAACCAATTACTAGCTGTGTAACTTTGAGCATCTTATTTAACTGCTCTGTCTCTCTGTTTCTTCATCTGCAAATCAGAGGTTTTAAATCATACTTCCTCAGAGGGTCACTATGAGGATTAAATAATCGAACATGTGCAAAATATCTACATCAGGGCCTAGACAATAACAGGGGCTCAATAAATGTCAGTGTATTGTCATTATTATTATTTAATATAGGAAAGAAAGGAGACCCAAGTGAGTTGGAGCCGTCAAACATTTCAAAGAGCACCTAGTATAAGAATGTGCCCTGATGGATGGGTAGGGCTAAAGGTACTGTGCATGAAGAATAGAGAGACCAAGGACTTAAGGGTTCAAAACAGGCATTTTGGACTGTAAACTCAGTTCTGTCAAGTGGGTCTGACGGGATTAATATATTAAATGCAGGATTTTAGAATTCCTGCCTCGGCAAGGTGCCACCCTGAAGATGAGGAAACAGCCTAGGAGGGAACAAGCCATTGATGAAGTCTGGAAACACCTCTGTCTGCTAAGCTATCAAAGTGTCACTCTGAGAATTAGATATGAACTAGAATCTTCCAGAATGAATAAAGGTACATATAAACAGAAATGCCTAGTATAAAAAGATCAAAAGAACCAATCATAGAATATTTGGAAGTCAGTAGCATGGAGATTCTTCAAGAGAATGTCCAAAGTCATGAAAATTACATGTATAACAATGCTTGTATTTATTTACAAACTTCTTTCTCCAGAAGATCCCTAAGGCTTGCTAGTTAAGGAACAAAGCATTTGCTTTCTAAAGGATATCTGTCCTCCAGTATGTTTTCTCAAGAAGAAAACACTTTCAGAACATATCCACAATCTCCTCTGGCTAGCATTATACAACCTTACTAAATTTTTAAGTTTCACCATCTCTAAAAGCTAATATCTCAGAAATCATTTGAGAAATACTGGTCTAATACTGTAACTGGATTCTCAATGGAACCAAATCACAACACTCAAGCCCCTAAGGAATCAACCGTAAATGGGATTCGGTTGTTAATGTCATTAAAAAAAAAAAACACTTCCTCTTTTGGTAAATCAAAATTTACCCAAGATAATTACAATGAAGAACAGTGGTCATTGTTAAATCACTTTTTGAATCCTAGGAAAAAGTGTTTAACAAGTCACAGAATTCAAACAACAAATGGTGCAACTTATTATCTAGTTCCAAACACTTCTCATCATATTAAAAATTTTACAGCATAGTAAAGGGAAATTCCTCCTTCCCTCAACTTTAAGCACATAAACAAACATGCCTGGCATTCTGACTCTTCTTGTCACCAAGGTTACCAACACTTAACACTCTCTGCTGCTTACACCCAGGTAAAATGAAGAAATATATCGTTCCACACATTAGGATGCCTTCACAATGCCTGACTCACTATGCTACGAAACACTGGAAACCGTTGTGACTTGTTATGCTCCACTGGCTAATAACAGTTGATATGAAAACAGTGAGGTTCCTAAGGGTGAATTTTACTATGTCCAGGGACCAGGCCAAATACCTCATTATGGTCAGTCTCTTTGTCACATCCGTAAGGGGAGCTAGAGAAGAGTAGGATTTAAAATTCCACAATATATCAGGCTGCTGGAGAAACTCCAAAGGCAACAACCTGAAATCTATTAAATGTGATTTGCTTAATTTTTCAGAAAGTTTATGACAGGGCAGTATGCCAAAAACTATTTCACAAAAAACAAAAAAACCTTTCACCATGTAATTGGAAGTAATATGTTAACAGAGAGAGGAAATCCGTTTGGAAATAGGAAGCAAATGATAGAGGATAATTATTAACCAAAGCTCTAAATGAAAAAATTCAAATAAATAGCATCCCCCCAGAAGTTAAAAAATCATTTAAAGAAGGTCAGCACATCTTTATTTTGTACATTCTCATGCAAAATGGAAAAAAAAAGGGCCACTTAAAAACATACAGAATCCTCTGTAGAATACCTGTGATTAAGCCCTGTAAAAAAGGAGAAAGATGGAAATAGGCCCATCTGATTGGAAAAGATGAAAGTCTGTCCAAACTTGTGCTAGCACAGGTATGAGGAAACTGGCTTTCTCATTGTGGGTAGGAGTGTCTCTATAGAGATATTTGGCAATATCAATCAAAATTACAATTGCATACAACTCTTTGACTCAGCAATTCCATTTCTAGGAATCTATCTCACAGGTATGCTCATATATATGCCATATACAGATAGATATAGTTATTGATGCAAAAATTACACTACAGTGTTACTAAAAGGACCTAATTGTCCATCAATAGGAACTGGTTAAATAAATTATGATAAATCCAAATACAATGCAGCTGTACAAGAATGAGGATATATTTACTGACTTGGGGTTAAGTGAAAAAAGCAAAATGCCAAAAAAAAGCAGATTTTTAAGGATACTATTTGTGTTGGAAAGGGGGATGATGAGGATATATATGTATTTTCACACATCTGTATAGATTATCCCTGAGAGTATACACAGGAAACTGCTAACACTGGTTGCTTCCAGGCAGAGGAAATGAATGACGGGACAACAGGAGGCTCTTTCCTCTAAACGCTATTGAGTCATTTGGCTTTCAACGCATATGAATATCTTACCTAAAGAAAACCATAAATTAACCAAACTTTAGAAGGGGGAAAAGGGTGAAGGGTGAAGATTTCTTGAGTACCAAATCTGACCCAGTAAATAACTGTTCCCATTGTAACCTTTTTAAAACTACCTCTTTCTTTTTCTCTTTCAATCTAACTTGTTCTTTCCCTCCCGTCAAGTCCCCAGTTCATTTTACTCTCCTCCATTTAGGCTGGACAAGGACATCTGCTGCAACTGCTTAGCCCTGCCGGGTGGACTAAATGCCAATGAGGTTGATGAACTTTGTTCCAGTAATTATCATACAAAATGGGTAACAAACTCAGCTGTAAAAGAAATCTGAGTATTTACAGGATAGATAACTCCACTTATGCAACAAGAAAGAAATGATAATAAGGTGACAGAAGATGGGGAAGTGAAGATTTGAGAGATTCCATTTTAATACTATAAAAAATTCTTCCAAGCCTGACTTTAAACATTCATTCAATACTGTCTTGTTCTGTCCATACCTAAATATTTTATTACCTTTAAAAAAAAGAGTATCTATGCTATAAAAGTGATTTTCCCACTCTGTAATTTAAAAAACAAACCTGAATTCCCAGCAGGGCTATACAGTGGCTCTGCACCCAGAATACCTAAATTAGGGGTCACCACACCATGGTCACTGCTCATTACTTTCTTAAACTAATGTTTTCTTTTCATTCCCAATATTATGTCACTTATTTGCAAATCCATACATATATTAACATTTCACATGTGAGGATCCTGTTTTGTCAAGTTTTATATCGTATACTCAATATTTCTACATTTCAAAAATTCAAACAAACGCCTAGAGTCTCACCTCCTAAAGCTGAAACATAATTATCTCTTATAAGACGCCAAAGAGGGGCTTCCCTGTTGGTGCTGTGGTTAAGAATCCGCCTGCCAATGCAGAAGACACGGGTTCGAGCCCTGGTCCAGGAAGATCCCACATCCAGCAGAGCAACTAAGCCCGTAAGCCAAAACTACTGAGCCTGTGCTCTAGAGCCTGCGAGCCACAACTGCTGAGCCTGAGTGCCACAACTACTGAGCCTGCACACCTACAGCCCATACTCTGCAATAAGAGAAGACACCGCAGTGAGAAACCCGTGCACCGCAAGGAAGAGTAGCCCCCGCTCGCCGCAACTAGAGAAAAGCCCCGCGCAGCAACAAAAACCCAACGCAGCCAAAAATAAAATAAATAAATTAAAAATAATAATAATAAGATGCCAAAGAAACAACCCCTTTTTATCTGGAGCAATGTTTGCTCCTAGATTAACTAGCTCATATCGTATTTCTCCTCCATGCAGTTGTAACTGGGGGAAAAGGCCATGACCAGTCTTGCAGTGCATGGGAACCTGGGTAAGAACTACTGCAAACAGGATATTTCAGACAAAGACTAACTGTATATTCAGATTAACTATATATTCACACTGCAGCCTAACCAACAATCATCACAAGCTCTTTGCATTGAAAGTTCTCAAAAATGACTGAAAACAAGTCTATAGGCTTTGGTTATTCTGAGTTTAAGTAAGCAAATATTAGACCTAACTCATGAGTAGCTGAATAGCTTGTATGAAAATCTCCCTTACTTAGGTCTAAAGTGCTATTCTTACTTCACCCAATCTCTACAATATTGTTTCTTCCATCAGATACAAAAATCCTGCATACCAGTAAAATTCCTTTTAACCAATAACTTTCCAAAATGCCCAATATTCATTAAAAACTAAAAAAAAAAAAAAAAAAAGCCTTTTTTTCCTCAAACTATTAACTTACAATAAAACATACTGATAAAGATTTTCATTTCTTTACAAATAACAAACCAGAAAAAAACCTTCAGAATTATCTTGAGATTCTTGACCCTTGGGACCACAAATGACAGAAAACTGCCACGCGGGAAAAGACAGGTCTCTGAGCCCCCCACAAAAGGTGATTAATATTTTAAAAGCAGAGGGTGAACATACATGTGAAATGCACATTATGCAGTTAAACAAGCTAAATTATCAACTTTCTCATTTGGCATAATAACAGGGTAGTTGGAAGGGAATGTAAAAGAAAATACTCAACAGCTTAAAATTAACAATGGGCCCATTTATTCAAGGGAGGATGGTTCTCCCATTTCAGCTTGAGGACTGAAAGTCTCTTTCTGCCCACCTCTAGGAGGGAAACTCTGCAGCTGGCCTGTCTGGAGAATCACTCAGCTATATTCACAGCTTCACTCAGACTCAAGCAATGGCAAGAAAAGTCTTCGTCTTCACTTTGAACTGAAAACCAACACAGAGAAATACTGACTTTGAGGTGTTCAGATTTCATTCTTCAAGGACCAGTTCAATTAATTTCTCCTGTAGGAAGCCAACCCTCTACCCCTAAACAGATATGAAAGGTCTGTGCCCACTGAAACTGAGAAACACTTATCTGTATCTCTGTCATTCCATCAAATATTGTCTTGTGACAGGTCTTATGACATTGTCTAGTACTGTGTTTATTTTTCGCCCCAACCTTTGTACTCCCCAATGCTTTGTCTCTTCTTCAATGGCTTCTAGGAAGTATCCTTTTAATTACTGAATGAATGAATTCACAGCAAAGTGTTTTCACGGCTCTTTCTCTGTTCTATTAATACTCCTAAACGGGACTCCATACTCCAGGAAATGGTACATTTCTTCTGCTTTTCAAATCCAACTAAAATCTTGTCTGACTTGGTAACAAATGATCCGACCCTAACTGTTGAGAATCAAAATCTCTATTATTTGGGTATTAAAATGTCTGACCTGATTTTATCTGCTAAAGAAACACCATAGATGTGTTTATAGAGAATTGGGAGATCAACTTCAAGAAATCCAAATACTGACAGCTAAGGGAAAAATTCTAATGTCATACATCAGAAAATAACACAAGGAGAGTATTTCAATTTTAGGATGCTGTACTTAAAATGTTATTCACAAATATACTATCTTTCTTGTAATTCCATCATGAGGGTCAGCAACTTGCCAAAATACGGCCTTGAATTGTGCAACAAGTCTCCTATTTCTTCTTATAAAATATATTGGCAAAGACCAACAAACCCACACTGCTACAATAAAACCCATCCTCACATACCATGGCTTCAAGGCAATTCCATAAATACAGGGTCATAAAAAGACAGCCTGCAAACTCGAGTAGCCAACACACCACTTTAAGGATAGGAAATTGAAGACAATGACATGGGATCAGGCAATTACAGCAATTTGACGATCTTTTCAAAAAGTCTGCAACGATCACCAATCTTATCTTAGAAACCCACCTACTAACAAAGTATGCAAAACTCATACAGAAGAGACGGGGAACAAAATCTGAGGGTAATGTTAAAATTTTACAGTTTGTATGCTTTACGAAGCAAGTCATAATCCATATATTCCTATGCTGGTAACGAAATCTCAAGAAAACAGAATGTTCAAGTCCCAGCCAATGGCTTATTTATCTCAAATACATTTGATATCACAGAGTTCCAATATTATAAGGAAACGTAAAGAGCCCTTTGGAGTTCATCATAATAATACATGACCGGAGGAAATACTGTATACGTTTGAACTATATATAGATGCAGGTTCCTAGCGAAGCACAAACCTGTAAGTTTATTTTTCTTTATCAATTCCAACAGACTGTAAGTAAAAAAATACATAACTGCTATGTTCCCTAAAATTATGGGGGATTTGATGTTTCAAGTCTCTAAATTTTTTCTTTTTAATTTCATATTATTGTAAAAGATAACAACTGAGAGAATACCATGCCAGACCTTGTTAAGAATTCCACATACATTATTAAAGTAAGAGAATCACTAAATTACATATTTTAAGGCATGCTTTCAGGTTTTAATTGCTTCTTGATACTACTAATTAAATAATCTGGTGACCACTGAAATATATCCCAATAATTTTACATAATTAAGGCAGAATAAATATAACCAGAGAACTAATTAAGATGAGGTATAACATTAATAATCTTACTACCACAATATGGATTAGTTATTAGGCACCCATCTTTATTAGGCAATGTTTCTAGGCCTGTTTAAACTGAACCACACAAGGGGTTAAAAATAACTACAATGAAAGGCCAACAGCCTAGCTGCACAGTTGCACCAACATTCCCTCTCCTGGCCAATCCAGAATGAATTGCATGCCCCACTGCACAAGGCCCAAAAAGGTCACAGGAGATGGCAGAGACTTTTGTAAGAGAACAGAAATAACTCAGCAGCTTTGTTACTGTAGTCTCTTTTAATCAGTGTGTTCAAAATCCTTTAATTAACACTCTGTCTACACAAGGAAAGCATTTCTTCTGTGCCAGGAGAGGGCACATATGTATGTACACAGTGTTCTGTTGTATCAGCATCACAACATGGAACTCAGATTGTCTGCCAGGAAACTGAAGCACAGAAAACTTTTTTAAAGGTATGGTACCACAACATTTACATACTCCATTTGCACTTCTACAATCAAACAACAAAGTGTGTTGCATGAGGTGTTAATTTGTTTCTACACTTTTTTTGCAGCAAAAAATGGAAGCATTTAAACCATAATTTTCTTTAGTCCATTATCATAAACTAGGATATTCAAAATTAATGTAAAATAATGTAAACAGAATGCAAAAACAGACAATATTCAAATATTCTTCCTTTCTTCATGATGGCTCTTCAGTAGGAGGCAAAAAGATACTGCCCCCCTCAAACAGGAATAAATCACAAGACACATTTTCACACAGATGCTTTACATTTAAAATTTCATCCAACCAGGCAAAGTCTTAAAACTTTCAGGCTGGATTACATACATGTGTTTCCTTGTAAAATCTGAGTAACTGGAATCAAGATGGAATTTGATAAAGATAACTATTTTAAAAATCCAGAGCCAAGAAACAAGGAAAACTTCATTAGTAAACTGGGATTTGAAGTATTTTAATAGAGATACGTAATTGTTACAAACTTATTTTTAATCTTTCAAAATCGAGTTGGATATACATACTGTAAGAAGCAGTGTGTGTATGTGTGTGTGTGTATATATATATATATATACACACATATATAATTAAATAATAAGTACATATATAATTAAACCAAAAGATAACTCTCTAAATATCTAACTAGAGAAGCAATCTACCTAAATTTATGATAAAGCTTATTGGGGAGGAAGCAGAGCATTAACTGCTTGAAAGCCAGTTCTTCCACACCAGCCATGGGAGCTCACAGCACAGTTCTTTACAATGAGAATAAAACCACTACTTCACAGGTTGGTGTGAGAATTAACTGAGATGAAGTAAAGAACTTGGCAAAAACCCGAAAGTTTGCTGGTAATGCTGTTGGGGGAATAGATTTTTTTATGTATTACACAAAAGTGCAAACTGGCATAACCTATCAAAATTATACATATATAATTATGTATATATGATATCCACTGAAGCATTACTTGTAATAGCAATACTGGCAACAGTATAAATGCCCTTCAATAGGGGATTACTTAAATAAATTTTACTTCCCTACAAAAGAATCCTATACATCTGTTATTAAAAAAAAGAAAAGAAAAAGAAAAAAACTCTAGTAACAGGGAAAGCTCTCTAAGGTAAATTGTTAAGAAAAAAAGCAATGTGTGGAACAGTGTGTATTAAGATGCTACCATGTAAGTAAAAGGTGAATAGATATTCATATTTATTTGAATATACAAAAAACCCTATGAAATGTTATACAAGTAATTAACAGCAATAATTATCTACTGGAGATGAAAGTGAAACAATGCCTGACACCCAGTCAAACCTCAATAAATGAAAGCTATAATTACTCCCTTCATCAGTGTCATTATCATCATGAAAACATGTCATTAAAATATATACACAGAATACATTCAAACTAAATCCATGAGGTAAACAGCCAAATCTTAAGCATTCAAAGGCTGACTATCTGGTTGGCCATCCAAGCCCTTCGTTTTCTCTTCATAGGTAAGTAGCTTTTGGCCATTTTACTGTAGACTAACCCCTCACCAGAGAGCGAGCTGAGGAAATAACACCAAAAACAGTCCTTTTATTCAATATTGATCAACAGTTTCTAATAAACAGCTTTTGGAGCTGAAAGGGACCGTGAAAATCCCAGTGTAAACTTCTATTACATATGAAGAAACTAAGGTCCAGAGAACTCCCCAAATTAGCCACTGTTCAAAGACTTGGAGTCTGTCCCCCCAGTTAAATGCTTTCAACTTTATTATTAAGATGGGGGAAAATAAGCTTAATTGAAATCAATTATCCTTGCTAAATTCCCTCCCCAGCCCATCCTTTATTATACATAACTAAGTTTGCTGAGATCATATTCCATAAGCAATTCTATTAAGTAGAGCGCAGGTCATCCAGAGAATTCGACAACTCGGCCGTGATGTTTCTAGGACTATGCATTGAATGAACATCCACAATAAAATCTGTAAAGTTTGCTTACGCTAGAGATTGTCAGAGGCATGTTGAAATCCTTGCCACCTTGTAGCCGGAAACCCCAAGGAGCTGGGCCAACCAAGGACACACTGTAGTTGCTCATGGTTCTAATGGCTCAAAGTCCAATGCCCAAAAATGAAAGAAACTGTGAAAGAAAATTAGATGGTTAACAAAAATGTTTATCTTCAGTATTTTGTTTTGGGGGGAAGAGGGGATATGCAAAATAAGTCATATTAAGTTCTCATTTCAGTCAAAGAAAAGGAATCTATGAGCTAATACATAATCTCTAAACTCATGCCAATTTCCATAGTCTAAAAATTCCATATCAGAGTATATTTCTAGACATTTGATCAGTTTTACAACTTGCTACACTATAATTTGTGGCTTCTTGCATACAAACTTTAATTCAAAGTACTTTACAACACTTCATTTTATACAAAAAAAGAACAAAACTTTATTTCAGGTTTAATTCAAAATGATTTTCCCTGTCCTTCTGCCTGCAGTTAGCAAGAGTCCTTCAATTTCACTTACTTAAATTCTAAGTTATCCTAACATATGAAAAGAACTACAAATCGGTAGACTCTCATTCATGCTTTCCAAACTCTAAATTCTTTAAAACGAGAAGTTGTTTTTTAATGCATAAAACTATTCTCTCCAATTATAAACTACAACTTGTATTTCCTCTTCTGAGGACATGTTATTTTCCACGCAAAGAAATTATTTACATTTCCTTCGGACAGGCAATGATGGGCAATACTCTAGCACAATGATATTTCAATCAGAACCTGCTTTTTGTTTTATATACACACCTCATCAGGCAAAGTGGAGTGAGCATTTACCACACAGTGTATAAGTCTGACTAAACATGGTAGGAATAAAAGGTGAATCTTAATGCATGAAAGAATTAGAGCTTTAGAAAAGAACCAGCGCTTCAGTGCTTTCTTTCTTCTGTTTTGCTGGAAGTGCGCTCATAATGACTCTCATGGTAGTACTTCTATATAACAAAAAAAAACTAAAGAAAAAAAAGTGTGACTCGGAGTTTGGTGTTGGTTGTTATGGTGGTTATGTGTGAGTGGGAGAAACTGGGAGGAATGGAGGTCTTCTAAAATGTAATACTAAGACACCTATTATTTCCCTCTTTAAAAATAATGTGACACATGTGTAATAATTTTAAAACCACATTTTTTTAAAAAAAGCTGTTTCAGACACACTTCCTTGGAAAATCTGTGCTATTCAGCCAAATCATCACCTATTATCTGTCTTAAAATATTATTCCATTTTTTTAACCCATTGAAAATTTCTATTCCATCACACCAAATTAATAGTGGCAGATGTAGATATGCAAATCACTGGGTATATTAAAAGCAAGCAGATTCCATCTTCTCATATGGGGAAAATGAGGCAAAACTTTCATATAAGTCCAGTTCTTAAAGAAAAATCAGTGAAAATCTGCCCTGCATCTGCCCAGAAACAAAATGGGCTTTTCCACTGGCATAGTAGTTGACTGAACTACTAGCCAATAATACATTACGTCAATACTGATGCAACAAACACTAAAAAGATGAAAAGGCCAAACCAGAGATCAAGCTATTTGATATATGTGAAACACAAATAGTAAGGAGCCACATAGTCTAATTGCTTTCTCACTGTAATAAAAGTTTCAGAGAACTTGTAGAGAAAGACTGGATAATGGCACACAATATAAATCAAAAGTGTGTAAAGCCAACAGATATTTCACAGGCAGCCTACCCCTCCTTCTTTTTTAATCTTTAACTTTTTGTCAAGAGAAGAATTTGAAAGTTAGGTTCCACTTCCTCTAATCCCAATGTTCCCTACAAGAAAATGTGTTTAATTCATATATCAACCTACGTACCTGCAGCTTCCCTTTACTTACGAGTTCCCTTCCTGATTTCTCCCATTTGTTATTAAAATCTCTAGCACTGGCAAGGTCACAGCCACACTACAGAACCAGCGTCAGTTCATTTCTAGTGTCGTTTCCCTTCCAGTACTCTCCCTTTGCTAGCTTCACGTGCCTTAAAATATTCTGAAACCGAAGCAACTGTTAATACTATTGGCCTTTTCCAGGTCTGGTAATATTAGTGCCCAAACTCTTCCTTAAATACCAAGCAGGCAGGAAATATTGAGCAGCCTTTCTGCTTTCAAGCACGTAGAAAATGTTGGCACTTCTGTACCGTGCTGGATTGTCTTTTAGGGGAAAGTCCAAACAATGTCTTTGCTCTAGTACTTAGGCAGGAAGCCTGGCATTTCCCACACTCCTAGCCCAGCTTCTTCGGTGGGTGGGAGAAGGGAAAGAACTCATGATGAATTTCTCCGAGAAGGGTCTGAAATTAAAGCTGCATCTTGAGATCCTCTTCTTCCCCAGATTGAGCGACTGTGGAGGTAGAGTGGAAGAACTAAAGCCACAGGCACCGGGTGAAAGTAGCCGACGAGACAGTTTTCCAGCAGAGAGGTTCACGCCTAGCCCTGTTTGCCAAATAAGGTTCCCGAGCCGGCTGCTCCCTAGGCAGGCGGCTTCCAACGTCCCCGTGGTCAGGAAGGCAGACTTGGGAGAGGCTCTGGCGATCACACCCGAGACCTACCCTGCCCAGCGCAGCCACGAATTTTCTTTCCAAGGACTACCCTGTCCATACGCCCTTCCTTTTTCCACTTACTGTCAAACGAACGGGACCACAGTCTTTTGAAAAAAGCCCCACCAAGTACGCGAGCACTAATAAATCTGGCGTTCATGACACATTTGTTTTTTAAACAAGCTTTATTTCTGGACGCACGGAAGTTGTCCCCTAACAGGTTACACAATCCTCAATATTCGGGGGGAAATAAATGCTTCTCAGTAGCGTGAGAGCAAATAAAAAATCAGCACGCCGTTCCCGTTTAGACCCGCATCCGCCCCACACCCCCGGGAGACTCGCGCAGGACGCGAGTGTCTCGGGACGCCTAGGTGCGTGCCCGGCGATGCCGCCGCTCTCGTCCCAATCCGCCCGAGCTCCAGTGCCCGTCCTCTGGCCTGGGGCCCGCTCCCGCGCCGCCCTTTCCCGGGCGCTCCTCTTCCCACGCCGCTCTCCCACCTCCGCTGATCGGCGTCCGGCAAACACCTGAGCAGCCACCCGGCGCGAGGCGCGCCCCCTCCTCTCCACTAGCTGGGCTTCCCTCCACGCGCTCTGCGTACGGCGACCCCTTCTTTCCCTCCTCCCTATCGGGGATCCGAGACGCGCATCGCCGGCGGGCGGCCACTCACCTCGGGTCCGGCGCGGCGATGCCTCCGCCTCAGACGAGCGCTGACAAGTGACTCGTGGTGTGTACGCCGTCCCCACGGCCCCCGGGAACTTCCGCCTCCTGGCTCCCCAACCCCCACAGGCCCCGCCCCCGAGCCAAGGCACGCCCCCTCCTCCCCGGCCACGCCCCCGGGCCGAGCAGGGCTGGGAGGCGCTGGGAGAAGGGTGCTGCGGCGAGCAGAAGCCCCTGCGGTAAAACAATTGCACTACAGACTTTCGGTGGCAGTAGTCTTAGGGGGTTTTGAGCAGTACCTGGCAAAAGTCCGCTCCCCCTGCCTGTTTTATAGTGGATGCATTTCTCTCTAAAGAAACTTTGAATTGGCCAGCAGTTGCTTTGGCTAAAATAGGAGCGAGCTTTGGATAAATTCCTGTCTATGCAAGTTCAGCAGCCACTGCCTGGTTTTTTGGGTGAGCTTTATGTGCCCTGAAAAGTGAAGACGCTTAAAGTTTACTTGTCAGGAAAGTGAAAATCAGTAACTTTAATATCTAGAAGTTAAATCTTCTTATCAAACCAGAAGACCGTGATAAACAGCAGCGACCAAAAGTGGTTCAACCATTATAGCCTCAGCTTATTTTTCTAAATCCAGATCAATAGTTCACTTCGCAGTTTCTGTAAAGTTGCTTGATTTAGCCCAAGGAATTTATTCATGAGCAAATTTGAATAATGTTCAGTGAACATACAGAAAGTAACTTGTAGGCTTCTTTTAAACAGTGAATTGGCTTATAAAATGTGAAAAGGACAATTCTTAACCAAGGGACATGTAAAGCAAGGCTCATGGGGTCCGTGAGTCTCCTAGAAGTGCAAACAAAATTCTAGAGAAGACCCAAAACTATGCTCTGTCCAAACCCGTAGCCACTAGTCACGTGTGGCTATTGAGCATTTGAAATGTGTCTACTGCGGCTGAAGCACTGAATTTTTTGTTTTATGTAAGTTTAATTTAAATTTAAAACCTGAAGTAGGATAACATGCTTCCATTAAACACAAACTTTATTGTTTGGGAAGGACTAGATTTCACTTTACCACTGAAAATGTAGTGCCCAAATTGAGCTATAGTTGAAGTAGATTTTGAAGACTTATAATGAAAAATATAATGTAAAATGTCGTTAATAATTTTATATTGATTACATGTTAAAATGACAAAATTTTTTATATTTGGTTAAACATATAATTAAAATTAATTTTGCCTGTTTTTTAATGTGGGTAAGGAGACATTATGTTTTATTTTATGTGCAGTAACCATTGCTGTCTTTTTTTGAAATTTTGAATTTTATTTTATTGATTTTTTTTATACAGCGGGCTCTTATTAGTTATCCATTTTATACATATTAGTGTATATATCTCAATCCCAATCTCCCAATTCATCACACGACCACCCCTCGACACCCACCACTTTCCCCCTTGGTGTCCGTACGTTTGTTCTCTGCATCTGTGTCTCAATTTCTGCCATGCAAACCGGTTCATCTGTACCATTTTTCTAGGTTCCACATATATGCATTAATATATGATATTTGCTTTTCTCTTTCTGACTTACTTCACTCTGTATCACAGTCTCTAGATCCATCCATGTCTCAACAAATGACCCAATTTCGTTCCTTTTTATGGCTGACTAATATTCCATTGTATATATGTACCACACCTTCTTTATCCATTGGTCTGTCGATGGGCATTTAGGTTGCTTCCATGTCCTGGCTATTATAAATAGTGCTGCAGTGAACATTGGGGTGCATGTGTCTTTTTAAATTATGGTTTTCTTTGGGTATATGCCCAGTAGTGGGATTGCTGGGTCATATGGTAATTCTATTTTTAGTTTTTTAAGGAACCTCCATACTGTTCTCCATAGTGGCTGTATCAATTTACATTCCCACCAACAATGCAAGAGGGTTCCCTTTTCTCCACACCCTCTCCAGCATTTGTTGTTTGTAGATTTTCTGATGATGCCCATTCTAACTGGTGTGAAGTGATACCTCATTGTAGTTTTGATTTGCATTTCTCCAATGATTAATGATGTTGAGCAGCTTTTCATGTGCTTCTTGGCCATCTGTATGTCTTCTTTGGAGAAATGTCTATTTAGGTCTTCTGCGCATTTTTGGATTGAGTTGTTTGTTTCTTTAATATTGAGCTGCATGAGCTGTTTATATATTTTGGAGATTAATCCTTTCTCCATTGATTCGTTTGCAAATATTTTCTCCCATTCTGAGGGTTGTCTTTTCGACTTGTTTATTGTTTCCTTTGCTGTGCAAAAGCTTTGAAGTTTCATTAGGTCCCATTTGTTTATTTTTATTTCCATTACTCTAGGAGGTGGATCAAAAAAGATCTTGCTGTGATTTATGTCAAAGAGTGTTATTCCTATGGTTTCCTCCAAGAGTTTTATGATGTCTGGTCTTATATTTAGGTCTCGAATCCATTTTGAGTTTATTTTTGTGTATGGTGTTAGGGAGTATTCTAATTTCATTCTTTTATATGTAGCTGTCCAATTTTCCCAGCACCACTTATTGAAGAGACTGTCTTTTCTCCATTGTATATCCCTGCCTCCTTTGTCATAGATTAGTTGACCATAGGGGTGTGGGATTATCTCTGGGCTTTCTATCTTGTTCCATTGATCTGTGTTTCTGTTTTTGTGCCAGTACCATATTGTCTTGATTATTATAGCTTTGTAGTATAGTCTGAAGTCAGGGAGTCTGATTCTTCCAGCTCCATTTTTTTCCCTCAAGACCACTGTGGCTATTCAGGGTCTTTTGTGTCTACACACAAATTTTAAGATTTTTTGTTCTAGTTCTGTAAAAAAAAATGCCATTGGTAATTTAATAGGGATTGCATTGAATCTGAAGATTGCTTTGGGTAGTATAGTCATTTTCACAATATTGATTCTTCCAATCCAAGAACATGGTACATCTCTCCATCTATTGGTATCATCTTTAATTTCTTTCATCAGTGTCTTATAGTTTTCTGCATACAGGTCTTTTGTCTCCCCAGGTAGGTTTATTCCTAGGTATTTTATTCTTTTTTTTTGCAATGATACATGGGAGTGTTTCCTTAATTTCTCTTTCAGATTTTTCATCATTAGTGTATAGGAATGCAAGAGATTTCTATGGCATTAATTTTTTTTCCTGCAACATTACCAGGTTCATTGATTTGCTCTAGTAGTTTTCTGGTGGCAATTTAGGATTCTCTATGTATAGTATCTTGTCACCTGCAAACAGTGACAGTTTTACTTCTTCTTTTCCAATTTGTATTCCTTTTATTTCTTTTCCTTCTCTGATTGCCATGGCTAGGACTTCAAAGACTATGTTGAATAATAGTGGTGAGAGTGGACATCAATGTCTTGTTCCTGATCGTAGAGGAAATGCTTTCAGTTTTTCACCATTGAGAATGATGTTTGCTGTGGGTTTGTCGTATATGGCCTTTATTATGTTGAGGTACGTTCCCTCTATGCCCACTTTCTGGAGAGTTTTTATCATAAATGGGTGTTGAATTTTCTCAACAGCTTTTTCTGCATCTACTGAGATGATCATATGGTTTTTCTTCTTCAATTTGTTAATATGGTGTATCACATTGATTGATTTGCATATAGTGAAGAATCCTTGCATCCCTGGGATAAATCCCACTTGATCATGGTATATGATCCTTTTAATGTGTTGTTGGATTCTGTTTGCTAGTATTTTGTTGAGGATTTTTGCATCTATTCTCATCAGTGATATTGGTCTGTAATTTTCTTTTTTTTGTAGTATTTTTGTCTGGTTTTGGTATCAGGGTGATGGTGGCCTCGTAGAATGAGTTTGGGAGTGTTCCTTCCTCTGCAATTTTTTGGAAGAGTTTGAGAAGGATGGGTGTTACCTCTTCTCTAAATGTTTGATAGAATTCACCTGTGAAGCCATCTGGTCCTGGACTTTTGTTGGAAGATTTTAAATCATAATTTCAATTTCATTACTTGTGATTGGTCTGTTCATGTTTTCTATTTCTTCCTTGTTCAGTCTTGGAAGGTTGTACCTTTCTAAGAATTTATCCATTTCTTCCAGGTTGTCCGTTTTATTGGCATAGAGTTGCTTGTAGCAGTCTCTTAGGATGCTTTGTATTCTGAGGTGTCTGTTGTAACTTCTCCTTTTTCATATCTAATTTTATTGATTTGAGTCCTCTCCTTCTTTTTCTTGAGGAGTCTGGTTAATGGTTTATCAATTTTGTTTATGTTCTCAAAGAACCAGCTTTTAGTTTAATTCATCTTTGCTATTGTTTTCTTTGTTTCTATTTCATTTATTTCTGACCTGATCTTTATGATTTCTTTCCTTCTGCTAACTTTGGGTTTTGTTTGTTCTTCTTTCTCTCGTTCTTTTAGGTGTAAGGTTTGGTTGTTTATTTGAGGTGTTTCTTGTTTCTTGAGGTAGGCTTGTATGGCTATAAGCTTCCCTCTTAGAACTGCTTTTGCTACATCCCATAGGTTTTGGATCATCATGCCTTCATTGTCATTCTTCTCTAGGTATTTTTTGATTTCCTCTTAGATTTCTTCAGTGATCTCCTGGTTATTTAGTAATGTATTGTTTAGCCCCCACGTGTTTGTGTTTTTTATGGTTTTTTCCCTGTAATTGATTTCTAATCTCATAGCATTGTGGTCAGAAAAGATGCTTGATATGATTTCAATTTTCTTAGATTTACTGAGGCTTGGTCTGTGACCCAAGATATGATCTATCCTGGAGAATATTCGGTACGCACTTGAGAAGAGAGTATAATCTTCTGTTTTTGGATGGAATGTCCTAAAAATATCAATTACGTCTATCTGGTTTATTGTGTCATTTAAAGCTTGTATTTCCTTATTAATTTTCTGTTTGGACGATCTATCCATTGTGTCAGTGAGGTGTTAAAGTCCCCCAGTGTTACTGTGCTGCTGTATATAGCTGTTAGCAGTTGCCTTATGTGTTGAGGTGCTCCTATATTGGGTGCATATATATTTATATAATTGATATATTTTCTTCTTGGATTGATCCCTTGATCATTATGTAGTGTCCTTCCTTGTCTCTTGTAACATTCCTTATTTTAAATTCTATTTTATCTGATATGAGTATTGCTACTCTCGCTTTCTTTTGATTTCCATTTGCATGGAATACCTTTTTCCATCCCCTCACTCTCAGTTTGTATGTGTCCCTAGGTCTGAAGTAAGTCTCTTGTAGACAGCACATATATGGGTCTTGTTTTTGTATCCATTCAGTGAGCTCGTGTCTTTTGGCTGGAGCATTTAATCCATTCACGTTTAAGGTAATTATTGATATGTATGTTCCTATTACCATTCTCTTAATTCTTTTGGGTTTGTTTTTGTAGGTCCTTTTCTTCTCTTGTGTTTCCCACTTAGAGAAGTTCCTTTAGCATTTGTTGTACAGCTGGTTCGGTGGTGCTGAATTCTCTTAGCTTTTGCTTGTCTGTAAAGCTTTTGATTTCTCCATCAAATCTGAATGAGATCCTTGCCAGGTAGAGTAATCTTGGTTGTAGGTTCTTCCCTTTCATCACTTGAAGTATATCATGCCACTCCCTTCTGGCTTGTAGAGTTTCTGCTGAGAACTCAGCTGTTAACCTTATGGGAATTCTCTTGTATATTATTTGTCATTTTTCTCTTGCTGCTTTCAGTAATTTTTCTTTGTCTTTAATTTTTGCCAATTTGATTACGCTGTGTCTTGGCGTGTTTCTCCTTGGGTTTATCCTGTGTGGGACCCTCTGCGCTTCCTGGACTTGGGTGGCTATTTCCTTTCCCATGTTTGGGAAGTTTTCAACTACAATCTCTTCAAATATTTTCTCTGGTCCTTTCTCTCTCTCTTCTTCTTCTGGGACCCCAGTAATTCGAATGTTGGTGTGTTTAATGTTGTCCCAGAGGTCTCTTAGGCTGTTCTCATTTATTTTCATTCTTTTGTCTTTACTCTATTCTGCAGCAGTGAATTTCACCATTCTGTCTTCCAGGTCACTTATCCATTCTTCTGCCTCAGTTATTCTGCTATTGATTCCTTCTAGTGTAGTTTTCATTTCAGTTATTGTATTGTTCATCTCTGTTTGTGTGTTCTTTAATTCTTCTAGGTCTTGTTAAACATTTCTTGTATCTTCTCCATCTTTGCCTCCATTCTTTTTCCGAGGCCCTGGATCATCTTCACTATCATTATTCTGAATTCTTTTTCTGGAAGGTTGCCTATCTCCACTTCATTTAGTTGTTTTTCTGGGGTTTTATCGTGTTCCTTCATCTAGTACATAACCCTCTCCCTTTTCATCTTGTCTGTCTTTCTGTGAATGTGGTTTTTGTTCCACAGGCTGAAGGATTGTAGTTTTGTTGCTTCTGCTGTCTGCCCTCTGGTGGATGAGGCTATCTAAGAGGCTTGTGCAAGTTTCCTGACGAGAGGGACTGGCGGTGGGTAGAGCTGGGTGTTGCTCTGGTGGGCAGAGCTCAGTAAAACTTTAATCAGCTTGTCTGCTCATGGGTGGGGCTGGGTTTCCTCCCTGTTGGTTGTTTGGCCTGAGGCGACCCAACACTGGAGCCTACCTGGGCTCTTTGATGGGGCTAATGGTGCACTCCGGGAGGGCTCATGTCAAGGAGTACTTCCCAGAACTTATGCTGCCAGTGTCCTTGTCCCCATGGTGAGCCACAGCCACCCTCCACATCTTCAGGAGACCCTCCAACACTAGCAGGTAGATCTGGTTCAGTCTCCTATGGGGTCACTGCTCCTTCCTCCGGGTCCCGATGTGCACACTACTTTGTGTGTGCCCTCTGAGAGTGGAGTCTCTGTTTCCCCCAGTACTGTTGAAGTCCTGCAATCAAATCCCGCTAGCCTTCAAAGTCTGATTCTCTAGGGATTCCTTCTCCCATTGCTGGACTACCAGGTTGGGAAGCCTGACGTGGGACTCAGAACCTTCACTCCAGTGGGTGGACTTCTGTGGTATAAGTGTTCTCCAGTCTGGCAGTGACCCACCCAACAGTTATGGGATTTGATTTTATTGTGATTGTGCCCCTCCTACCGACTCACTGTGGCTTCTCCTTTGTCTTTTCATGTGCGGTATCTTTTTTGGTGAGTTCCAGTGTCTTCCAGTTGATGATTGTTCAGCAGTTAGTTGTGATTCCGGTGCTTTTGCAAGAGGGAGTGAGAGCACGTCCTTCTACTCTGCCATCTTGAACCAAACCTGAGACATTTTAAATGATCTATGTTGACTGGCATTATTATATTTTCACAGGATGGTTATAGTTAGTCCACAGTTTTCTTCACATTCTCTAAAAGATTATGTTGGAGGGAAGGGTTTCCGAGTATGAGCTGGTTTATAGAGTGCTTTAATATATGTCATCATGTTTGATATCTCACAAAAATAAATAATTAATTAATTAAATAATAATACCTGCCATTTATAATACCTGCCATGTGCTAGACAGTGTAGTAATCCTTACAATAACTTTATAAGACAAGTGTCATCCCATTTACGGTCAAGAAAATTGAAGTTGCAAAAGATTGCATCTTGTAACAGTTCCACAGGGCAATGACCGGAATTACCCTGTACGCATCTCTGCTTCTCCTCATCTATTTGATGCTAATACAGTTAGAGCCTGAATGAATCCAGGTTGACAAGACATCAAGAACTGCAGGCAGTGTATAGAGGTATCACTAGAGGGTAAGCATCTTTAGGTAATGAAGAGTTGAGAGTGTTATTTACCTATGCAAATTAGTGTTAGCCTAAAGACCATAGCCTGCCTCTGAATTCTCCTCTTCCTCCGACCACAGTTTAAAGCGGGGCGGGGGGGGGGGTGGCGTGTAAGGGAAATGAACCAAATTCAAGAATGATGCATAGGTTTAAGTGCCCTCCAAAGAACCAGCTGTATCGAAATGGCACAGACAGCTCGTTAAAACTGCAATTTCCTGGGCTCCAGACCCAGGGTCCTTGCAGATGGGCCCCAAGAGTCTGCCTTTTTAACAAACAACCCCTCCAGGTAGTCATTCAACTATAATGCTTAAAAACCACTTCCCTAGAAATATCCCTATATCCCCAGTTTACTGTGTCCTGTGCTTCAGTGAAAACCATGCATCCCAGATAGCAGCAACTTATCTCAGTTTCCTCATCTTAAAAGAAATAACTGTAAATTACCTTTTGAGGTTATCATGAGGAGTAGAGATAATATATATATAAAGCACGCTTGGCACTAAGTAGGCGTTAAATAAATGGTAGCCTCAAATGTAAAATAGGTAGCTAGTGGGAAGCAGCCGCATAGCACAGGGAGATCAGCTCGGTGCTTTGTGTCCACCTAGAGGGGTGGGATAGGGAGGGTGGGAGGGAGACACAAGAGGGAGGAGGTATGGGGTTATATGTATATGTATAGCTCATTCACTTTGTTATACAGCAGAAACTAATGCACCATTGTAAAGCAATTATACTCCAATAAAGATGTTAAAAAAAAAAAAAGGTAGCCGTATGAAACTTTCCTAACCGATTAGATTTATTTATGTATCACAAAAGACAAATAGAGAACTTTAGCATTTATTATGCAGGTACTATTTCTTGACTTATGTATATTATTTTATTCTTACAACCATATAAAGTAGGTATTTTTTTCCAAGGAAGAATCAGAAAGTTGGAGATTAAGAAATTTAAGCAAGGGCACACAACTAAATAGTGATAGAAGTAGAGCCGAGGGCCTGACTCCAAAAACCATGCCCTTTTCATCTCAACACACTGCATCTCGGTACATTCAGTAAGCCATCCAGCTTAAAGACAAGAGAAAGAAGGTGGAAAGCTATAGCAACTAACATTGTTGAGGGCCATAGAGGTGCAATCTGTAGCAAATTAAAGAAATTAAATAAATGCTGAGTTACTTCTAAACAAGAGAAGACAAAACTCCTAAACCACGTTTGGTAGGGCATCTGCCTTAACTTGCTTTAGCATGAATTGGCACTGAGCCATTCTGACTCCCCTACTCTTTCTCCCTCGTGACTAATATTTATGAAATGGTTGACCATGGTTTGAAGGTCAGTCTGTGGCTACAGACTTGCAGGAAGATAACTGAACCATTGGGAAATCAGAACAATGTCCTTAACCTCATTAACACTATGGCCTAAGCAATGAGGCACTCACCACAAAGAAAACCATATTAGCATCACTTTATCAAAACCAGTGCACAAAAAGCTAAATTAGAAAAGAAAAGTAGACCAAAAGATTAACTAATTTAGCAGGAAGAGTTTTTAAGAATATTCCACCTAAACAGTATTTGTCTCCATGTATAACTGTTTGCTCCAACATTTTATTATCCAATGTATGACTCAGGATCCTCTTGCAGTACTTCAAAAATAACAGAAACTTTAAATTATAAGATGGCATGGCTGTGAGGAGCTTTTACAGGTGCACCCAATAAACTATAAAGTGCCAATCTTCAAAAAGTTCCTACATTACTCTAAGTCAATTTATCTTTTAAGTCCTAATCCTGAAAGATAAATAAACCACTCATAGGTGTGAGTATTTAACGTTTAATATCTGGAATGGAGAGGAAGTATTAACTATTTTAATACCTAAAGAAACATTTGGGGGCTTCCCTGGTGGCGCAGTGGTTGAGAGTCTGCCTGCCGATGCAGGGGACACGGGTTCGTGCCCCGGTCCGGGAAGATCCCACATGCCGCGGAGCCGCTGGGCCCTTGAGCCATGGCCGCTGAGCCTGCGCGTCCGGAGCCTGTGCTCCGCAACAGGAGAGGCCACAGCAGTGAGAGGCCCGCGTACAGCAAAAAAAAAAAAAAAGAAAGAAACATTTGGTAATCTAGGGAGAAAGGCATACTGTCATTCTAAAGCTTACTACTGACTCGTGGGAGAAGGGCCAGAGCTAAAACAGGCCCAGAGAGTGGAAAGAAATAAATGGATGAGAAAGAGTCTAAGAACAGATCCATGAAGCTTCGGTAACTGAGTAAATGTGCTTGAGGAAGAAGTTAAAAAGAAGTTTAAACTTGTTAAAACTAGCTTTCAAGTTTCAAGTCTGGGTTTTGGGGGTGGTATTAATAACTGACTGATACTGAAGAAAGAGTGGCAAGTATTAAAATGAATATGCATTTCACTGGCAATTTCCAGTAAGCAAAACAATCCAATTGGTAAGTGAGGGGTATCAATAAGAAGGGTAGATAGTAAAGACCCTGAAAAAAGTCCTTAGGAGCTCCAAGTTTGAGATTGCAGAAGGGGAGGAATGTTCCTCATGATAAGATCCAGGTTTAGCCAGTCTGATGTTTTGCTCAGATAAAATCATTTCTTTCAGGAGTCTGGGGGAGTTTGAAAGGATAGACCAATATATGATTTTGGAGATGAGATAGAAATAAAACATGTAGGTCAATCATTGAAAAAGCTGAAGAAAAATGTTATTTGAAGAAAGTCAAGAAAGTAAGAAATGGGCCTGGAGCATAACTTCCCTGTTGGTTGGTACTACCAAGAAATCAATCTCCCTGGCCTGGGAGGCAAGGCAGGCTGGGAAGAAACCTTATTCATTTTCCTATTTCCAATTTACCTTCACGTAAAAAGTTAAGAAGAAGTGTGTTAAGAAACCAAAAAGAGATAAATTTGAAAATTGTCAGCTTTCCATATATAACATCTTGCACATTTTTACTAAATGAGTTAAGGAAAATGTGAAGAAAGAAGGTTTAGAATGCACACTGTGAGAGTGCTCACTTCGAAAGATTTTACTTATCAAAGGTATTAGGTCATTTTGGAGAATACACTGTGCCTACACCTCTATACAGTGTCCCTTTGTTAAGTCATTTTCAATTAAATACCTTTGAGGGTACCCTCTGTTTCCTCTCAGCATCCTGACTGATAACGTTGCTGGTGATTCTTTTGATCATCACCACCCTGGATAAATCATTAAAATGCTATGCATGCTTACTTACTGAGCATTTACCATGTCCCATATTCTGTTCATATAAGTGATTTGAAAAGCAAACTCATTTGGGGGAAAATATTAGATTTTGCTTTTTGGGTTTTTTTAATGGATGACTTTATATTAAGCATTTTCAGTTTTTTAGAAGCATTCCCATTATTAAAATGTTGTGTGATGACTCACTGTCACTTAAAATCTGGAAATAAATATTTTCTTTCTATATTGTCAATTTTCTAACTAAAAGAGCTAGTAAAAATTGCAATTATTTATCACAAATAAAATACTTCTTAAATCAAGATCTTGTCTATGTATATATAATAAAGTATATACAGTGGTCATCTTTGGGAGATGGGATTATGAGGCTGTTACTTTTTTCCTTTATAATTTTCTAAATTTCAGATTTTTATAGAATATTTAATACATCTATAATGAGGATAAAGCAACACGTACTTGTTTTTTTAAAACTACATGAATTGACTAAATTCATCATAATAATATAAACTTATATTAGCCCCCAATTAATTTTAATTTAATTGGTGTTTAAATCTAAATTTCTTTAAGTATGGTTTTGTCCCAAACCACTGATGTAATCTTTACTGATCCATTAGGTAGTTTCTGACATTGTCTGGGTTTAGAATTTCTCATGCTTTTCCATGTGTCTCTCCCATCAATGGTGGAGCTATGAGGACATAATTATTAACAAGACTAGTGTACAAATAAGGTCATTTAAGCAAGTGGTATTTTGGATTGGAAAGATCCTTGAGGAAATCTAATCATAGCAATCTTTATTTACAGTAAAATCTCTCCACCCAAAAAATAGTACCTCTACTAAGTATTTTTAAAATCCATTTACATACTCTGGGAAAAGCAAAGAAACTAATATTTTCATTGGAAGGTGTCCACATGTGTAGTCATAGTGGAATGCATTAAAGCATGTCATTCCTGGCCAAAATGTAAGGGCTGCTGTACAAAGAATGATGAATCAATTCATCAAAAATCTGATTAAAGCATAGAATTTTTTTTTTTTTTTGCGGTACTCGGGCCTCTCACTGCTGTGGCCTCTCCCGTTGCGGAGCACAGGCTCCGGACGCGCAGGCCCAGCGGCCATGGCTCACGGGCCCAGTCGCTCCGCGGCATGCGGGATCCTCCCAGACCGGGGCACGAACCCGCGTCCCCTGCATCGGCAGGCGGACCCTCAACCACTGCGCCACCAGGGAAACCCACATAGAATTATTTTTAAAATAAGGAATGATATGAAGGAATAAATATGAATCAATAACATAAACCAAAACTATACTTAATTCCACTGAAAATGGATTATACATCACATCAAATTCTGCCAGTATGTATGTAATATGCACATATTTATTGGCCTTTAACTTCATAAAACTAATTCTAGGAAATTACTCAAAGCCATTTTCTGCCAGCTGTGAAAAGGTTAACAAATGAAGAAAGTAAACAAGACATTTTTTTAAAATCTATGAGATATGAAACTGGAATCTTTAAGTATCTTCATAATCTGATTATCTCATACGGCAATATATCTTTAAACTATTCTTTAGCCAAAGTTTGATGTCTGCTTCGTCTCAGAATTAAAAGCTTTAACAAAATAACTGCAGTTTTTGATATATAAATAGCAAAATTCATCCATTTTTGACTTAAATATTATTACTTTAGACATTAAGTCTTATATTTTAAAACTTATAGGAAAAGTCTAGATATAAATGCTATCAGTGGTTGCCTCTGGGTAGTGAAACTTGGTGTATATTTTACTTCTATTTGCTTTTTGTGCTTTTCAAATTTCCTCTGAAAACATTTTACTTTTCTAATAAACTGAAAATTAAGAGTAACATTTTTTGTATATATTAATACACATAACATTGTTATATACATTGGCATATACACATAACAAATATATTTGGAACAAATTAAAATTATGAACAATAACTCTTACTTATTAAATTCTAGTAGCTAGATACTCTTTTGAATCCTTTATATGTATTTCATCCTGATAGCAACCACAGGAGTTAGGTACAATTATTTTCAGATAAGGAAATGAAAGTACAGAGTTAATATAACTTACAGTCATACAACTGGCTCGTATAGGCAGAGCTAGATTTTGAGACCAAAATATTTGACTATAGAGCACATGTAAAATAAGTGGGTGCTTTTACAGAGTATATTATGAAAGTTTGTATCTCTGAAAATTTCTTTTCAGGCAAGTCTGATTCAGCCCAGTGTGGGTCTAATTCAGTTTGTAAACTTGATGATTTTTATGTCTTCGCATAACTATTAGGTGAATAAGTTACAATAAGATAAAAAGATTGATCATAATAAAAGTCACTTCAGCATTAAGAGAGAAAACTCTAAACTTGATCATAAGGAAAATTTTCTTCAAATATTTTTATCTGAAACCATTATTTCTATGAAGATGTATAGCTTTCCCTACAGAAAAAGGCCTCGTAATAATAACATATCTTTCAATATGTGAAAAAGAGTTTAAAAACTGTCAAATTAAAATCTCCACAGAACCTAAATGAATTTCTTCTAGGTGAGCCAGGCTGGGACCCAGGACCCTTTGCTGCAGTGCTTGCACCTGGACACACCTCTTCTCGAGCTACAAAATACAAGGAAACTATATGGGACTAAAAACAACTGCATGCATGCACAGTTAGGACAAATTCTGGACAAAAGACACAAAGAGGCCAAAAAACCCAACTGCCACTTTGGAAGGGCCTGGAGCAAAGCAGGGTACTGCGCATGCCCCCTGCACACAACACGACCTAAGGGGTGGGCAAAACACCTAAGCCACTCCTCCCCGGGGAGAGCAAGCAAGGGAACCTGTTGTTTGTTCTCACTCCCAGCTGCTGCAGCAGGGGCCCCAGTAAAGCCTTGCCTGAATTTCTTATCTGGCCTCTGATCAATTTCTATTGATTGAGGAGGCCAAGAACCCTGGTCAGTAACATACTTTGTGACGCCCAACATGAGGCACTTGTCCCATTCTAGGGAGAGGATCCGGGCACCTCCGGGACCACCGAACGCAGCTTCCCTGTGGGTGACAAGCAGTGGCCTGAACCTCTTGTTTCAGCATCACTCCTTTTCGTTAAGTCCACCTTCCTGGCCCCTGCGGGGCCTCAGTACCCTCATTCAGGCAACACTTCCCCTCTCCCCTTTGTCCTTTTCCCCTCACCATTTTTCCTTTCCCCTTTGTCCCTTTCCCTCTCCTGAAGTCTCTCTCCTTCTCTGTCCTTTCCTCTCTCTGTCCTCTCTTACTTCTGTCCTGTCCTTCCGAGAGAGTGGACATTGGGCAGCTACAGCATCACTCCTCTCAGCTTGTGAGATCCTCTGGCCGGCAGCGGCTCACCTTGACAGGTGACAAGCAGAGGCGGGAGAGGCTCGCCTCACACGGTGCAGACCTTGGGCCAGTGGGCTCTTCCTGAGAGATTCATGAGAGCGATAGAGGTTCAAACCTCATGTCACGTAGTAGCTGGAAGGCAGATCATCCCAATATTCTCACCTTTATTTTCCTGCCACCAAGAGAAGTCCCGTTGGGAACGGGCTGAAACAGCAGATTTCTGTATACTGGTGTACCCGTGGGTGAGGGTCCCACCTGTTGCTTGGGGGCCCACAGACAACGTACAACTGGCTGGTTTCTGGGCTTGATCACCCCGGTGGGCAGTGGACAGGGTGCTTTATCCTTCACTGGCCCTTTCTGGAAGCACGCAGGTTGGTGCCTGAATAGACACCCGTAGGGGAGGGGTTGAAAAGGCAATCTCTCTCTTTCTGTCTCTTTCACTTTTTCAGTCTTTTCTGTCCCGCCTCCCCTTACCTCTCCCTTGGTCCTCGCACCTGCACTCCCATTCCCTTTATCCTGAAAATTTCTTGCGTGTGTCTTTAAGTTTTGTGATTGGCGTCTTTGTTTGTGTTGTAGTTCTGTCTGTCCCACTGCTCGTGCAAGCCTCTGCTGACATTGTGGTCATGGTGGAGCACTTCAGCCTGGAAATACAAACACAGCCCGCATTGCCTGAGACTCCAGCCTTGGGTTACTTAGTGGGATTTTAAAGAACAAAAAGAAAAGACAGGAGCTTGCATTCTTCCTGCCTCTGCTCTTGCAATATAACCATTCTGCCTGAGCTGGACGGGCTTGCATCTCTCTCCTCCACCTTTGCAATGTAACTATTCTGCCTGGGCTCTCAGGAACTACCTGATTTACCTGCAGTCCCCAGACTGAGGAAAAAACAAAAAAAGAGGACCATTTTAAATTCAAGCCTCCCTCAAGAGGAGGGCTTCCCTGGTGGCTCAGTGGTTTAGAATCCGCCTGCCAATGCAAGGGACACGGGTTTGAGCCCTGTTCTGGGAAGATCCCACATGCCGCAGAGCAACTAAGCCCGTGCACCACAACTACTGAGCCTGCACTCTAGAGCCCGTGTGCCACAGCTACTGAAGCCCATGCGCCTAGAGCCTGTGCTCCACAACAAGAGAAGCCACCACAATGAGAAGCCTGTGCACCGCAACAAAGAGTAGACCCTGCTCACCACAACTAGAGAAAGCCTGCGCACAGTAACGAAGACCCAACGCAGCCAAAAATAAATTAATTAATTAAAAAAAGATTTTTAAATAAATAAATAAATTCAAGCGGGAAAACTATGAGATCTCTGGTTGTATAGAAATTAACTTGTCTAGCTTAAACTTGTGGATTTAATTAATACAGACCTGTCTTTAGGGTCATCAACATAAAGTACAATACTTTCATTGTACCTAGGGTTCCTGGAAGTCAATAAGTGCATATTGTTTCTGTTATAAAATCTGTCAACAGGGAAAAAAATCTGATATGATTACATTTTTAAGTAAATGTAACTGGGATAAGAACATTTTGGTAAACTCTATAGGAATAATTATGTTTTGGAAACATTCATCTAAACCAGTCTCTCCAAATTTTGGTAATTTGAAGCTAAATTAAGTCAAATGATAGGAATTAATTGAATATCCAGGCCATGTCAAATAAGATAAAATGTTGGAACATTAATTGCTAAACAGGTCAAAATTTACCTACTTTTGTCTTCTTGTGAGAGAGAAACTAAAACCGTTTGATGCTGCCTTGAGATGTTCTCTACTAGTTTACGGAACGCTAATGTAAAAGACAGTTCATGGTTGCTTAAGGAAAGTAGGACGTGTGTTTTCAAAAAGGAAGGTATGAGGAACGGAAATACATTTTGTTAAGAGAAAAAGGGTGATTTTGTCCTAGAGCTGGCTGTTTCTGAGTGGGAAAAGAATAAGGGACAAAGTATGGCTACAGAAAGTTGCAGAAGGTGTGTGGAGGAGGAACATGGAGAAAAGAATTTTGTATGTGGTCCGGATTTTCTAGGGTTGGATTAAATTTAATTAGGTAAATGGATTTTATTACAAGTAGGCTGATGTAAGACTGGATTCGGTTTCTCTCTCGCATAAGAGAACAAAGTTGTCCTGGAATGCTGCTTTTGATAACAGATTGTGTGAGTTTCCGTGCCTTTTAGTGATCTCTTAACCTGGCAGGACATCACGGTTATTCTGGCCCACTGTTGCACCCCGGATGACAAGGAGCGCGTACTGAGAAAGGCCAGGGAACACCCAGATGACCTACTGGCTGCCAATCCACACGAGCAAATGTATCAGGTGGGTGGGGACGCTATCCCAGAACGTGACCCACGCTGGGACTGTGAAGATATGTAGGCCAGGCTAGGATGAGACATTCTATTACTTGTCTATCAGAAGGAATGAAAGGTGTATAGTGGAGCCTGTAAATGATGATAAGGTCTGAGAGGTTACGCAGGGAAAAGATGAAAACCCAGCAGTCTTCCTGAGCCGGGTGACAGAGGCATTCAGGAACTACACCAATACAGACCCTGAGCCCACAGAAGGGAGGGCACAATTGGCCATGCATTTTATCACCCAGGCCACTCCTGATATCAGGAGAAAATCACAAAAGCTTGAGGTTGGGCCCCAGACTCCGTTGTCAACGTTGGTAGAGGAGGCCTTCAAGGGCGATAACGACCTGGACTTAACAGAGGCCAATAAGGACAAGAGGCTAATGAAGAAAACAGTTTTTGGTTGCTCGGATTCACCCACCATCTTGAGGGCACCCTGGAGGGCCAAGAAGCCCGGACAGACCACCAAGAAGCCGCCTGAGCCCGAACCAGCCCGAACCTTTTGTCGGAAGGAGGGCCGCTGGAAGGGGGGATGTCCTGAGCGCCCTCCTGTGGGATGCCCGAGGCGCAGCCCCAACCGGCCCCAGTTCCTTGACAGTCTCTCGGATGAGAGATTCCCCTACACTGACTGATGGGGCCCGATCGCCTGTTGGGCTCCAGATTCCACTCGATCCATCCTCATTACTCCAGTGGAGCCTTGGGGCACCCTCAATGTGGCAGGTAAGAGAACTGAATTTCTGATAGACACTGGAGCCGCCTGCTCTGTTCTGACTTGGCCAGCTGGCCCCCTCTCCAACCGTGACTGTACTGTGACAGGAGTTGATGGACAGCCAAAGGTGAGGAGATTTACGTCTCCCCTTGCCTGCAGAATCAGGTCCATTATTATTACTCCTTTTTGTATATGCCAGAACGCCCTGTTCCTCTCCTTAGGAGAGATTTGCTAAATAAGTTATGAGCTAGTATCTTCTTAGGACTGGGTGAAGTCCAAGGACGTAAACAATTGAAACAGAGAATGCATCTCTTAGTAGCCCCAGATGACCCACCTGTTGGGCATCAGAATATTCCCCAAGACATCCCTCAAGAAATTAGAGAACAAGTAGATCCTGCAGTTTGGGATACCTCAGTGCCAGGAAGGGCAAAACGTGTTCCCCCAATAAAAACAAGGTTAAGGCCTGGGGAAAATACCCCTGGAAGAGACAATATCCTTTAAAGCCTGAGGCCCTAAGGGGAATCCAACCGCTGCTCAGCAAATTCCTAAAACACTGACTCATTAGGCCCTGCCAATCCCCTTGCACCACCCCGATCCTCTACATTCAGAAGCCTGATGGGGAGTATTGGTTTGTGCAAGCCTTATGAGCAGTGAATGAGACAGTCATCCTTATTCACCCACTGGTGCGAAACCCACACACGTCCTCGCCCAAGTGCCAGGGAACACCCAGTAGTTGTCTGTTTTGGCCCTCAGAGATGCATTTTTCTGTATTCCCCTATATCCAGGCTCTCAATACATTTTTGCCTTTGAATGGAGGGACCCTGACACCCTGGAGGCTACCCAATATGCATGGACAGTGCTTCCGCAGGGTTTTCAGGACAGCCCCCATCTTTTTGGAAGTGCATTAGCAAGGGAACTGAGGGAACTGAGCCTTGAGAAGGGAACTCTGCTACAGTATGTTGATGATTTATTGATAATTAGAGAGACCACACAAGATTCAGATCAAAATACTTTAGGGTCCTAAATTTTCTGGCTAAAAGGGGATATAAAGCCTCTACTTCCAAGGCTCAGATCTCACAACAATGGGTTCAACATTTAGGACTTGTTTTGACCCCAGGGGCACGGGCCCTGGCCATAGATAGGAAAACAGCAATTAGTGCATTACTATCTCCAACCACAAAGAGACAGCTCCGGGGCTTTCTTGGGATGGCTGGGTTTTGTCTTATGGCCTTAGGGCAAACCCCTATATGAGGCTTTAAAGGGAGGAGAAAGGGAACCCCTTCAATGGAATAAGGACCGCCAGCAGGGCTTTGAGACTCTAAAGCTTGAGTTGAGTAGCGCACCAGTGCTGGGGCTTCCAAACTGGGACAAGCCCTTTACGCTCTACGTTCACGAGAGGTCAGGGATAGAACAAGGGGTCCTGACCCAAAAGCTGGGACCGAATCAGAGATCAGTGGCTTACTTTTCAAAACAACTGGACTCAGTGGCCCTGGGATGGCCAAGCTGCCTGTGGTGAGTAGCAGCCCCAGCCCTGTTGGTTAATGAGTCTTCTAAGCTCATTCTGGGACACTTAGATGTGTTAACCCCTCATCAGGTACAATCTGTGCTGGAGGTCAAAGGACATCATTGGTTGACTGGGGGAAGGTTAACAAGATATCAGGCCCTCCTAATGGACAGTCCCCACATTACGTTAAAGGTATGTCAAACCCTGAACCCAGTGACTCTGCTTCTGGCGTTCGAGAGTGGAGACTTACTGCATCAGTGTATAGAGACCATAGAACAAACTTACTCCAGCAGGACTGATCTAGATGAGCCTCTGGACAGCCCTGAGGTCAAATGATTTACTGATGGGAACCCAAAAGGCGGGGTATGCCAACAGTTAGTCTAGATGTAGTCATAGAAGCCAAGGACCTGCCACCCCAGACATCAGCCCAGGAGGCTGAACTAGTTGCATTAATGAGAGCTTTGTAATTAGCAAAGGATGAGAAATTCAATATTTTTACTGACTCTCAATATGGGTTCCACATGCTACATGCTCATGCTGCCATTTGGAAAGAAAGAGGAATGTTAACCGCTAGAAATTCCCCCATAAAACATGAAGATTTGATTCTGGCTCTTTTAGAAGCAGTGCAGCTTCTGACCCAGGTGGCAGCGATCCACTGTACAGGCCATCAGAGGGATGGATACTTTACGAGCCAAGGGAACAGCAAAGCTGATCAAATTGCAAAACAGGCAGTTCGACTGCAGGAACCTGAACAAGTTATGGCTCTAGTGATTTGTCCCCCTGAACTCCCTAGCCTTTCCCAGTATTCCCCACAGGAACAAGAAAATGCTGAGAAATGGGGCTATGAGAAGGGAAGCACAGGCTGGTATAAAAAGGAGGATAAAGTTCTAATCCCTGAAGCCCAACAATGGAAACTCACTGAGAGTTACATGATGCCACCCACTATGGGAGGGATGCACTGCGGGACTTGATGCAAAAGGCTTTTTCAGGGAAGGGGATTAAAAGAACAGTAAAACAAGTAATGCTTGCCAGTGATTTATGTGCCCTTAATAACCCACAGACCCATCCAATCCCTCCTTCATTTCTCAGGCCAGTTCAACACCAAGGGACATATCTGGGGGAAGACTGGCAGTTAGATTTCACCCAAATTCCCCCACAATCAGGTTATAAATATCTTCTGGTGTTTGTTGATTCTTTCACAGGATAGGTTGAAGCCTACCCGACCCGATCTGAAAAGGCTATGGAAGTCTGTAAGTCCCTCTTAAAAGAAATAATTCCTTGGATTGGACTTGCAAAGTCCCTGCAGAGCAATAACGGGCCCTCTTTTATAGCCAAAATCACACAGGGGTTCACAGTGGCCCTAGGGATAGACTACAAGCTACACACCTCTTGGCACGCCGAGTTTTCGGGGAAGGTAGAGAAAATGAACCATACTTTAAAGAAAACCTTAGCAAAGCTCTGACAAGAAACTCATGCACCCTGGACCAACGTGCTTCCTATCACACCCTTCAGGGTCCATGGAGCCCCCAGAAGTGGTCTGAGGCTTAGCCCATCTGAAGTGACCTAAGGGAGGCCTTTTCTTACTACTGACATTCTACTGGATGAGGAAGTGAACCGGGTCCTGAGATATATTCTTAATCTAGGACAAGTTCAGAAGGCCATCCAGGACTGTGCCCACAAGGCACTGCCAGCTCCCACTAAAAATACAGAGGAAGGAGCAATTCCCTCACAAATAAACCCCGGGGACCAAGTTCTTCTTAAAACCTGGAAAGAGCCCCCCCCAACCCAAGACCAACTATTGCCAAAATGGAAGGGCCCCTATAAAGTTATTTTAACCACCCCTACTGCCGTCAAAGTGCAAGGGGTATCTAGTTGGGTACATTTGTCCAGACTAAAGCTTTTACCTCCAGAAACCCCGCAGGTCACAACAGAAGAACAATACACCTCTGAGCCAGTGGAAGATCTGAGATACGTATTCAAAAGACAGGCACCATCAACAGATAAGTAAAATGATGTAGTGGGTTGGTCCCTATCTGAAGCCCTAACGGGACTTGGGACTTCTCTTATTTTCTTGGCTGATGTGGTTCTTGACCATTGTCTGGCCCTTGAGTACCTTCCGGCAGAACAAGGTAGCGTTTGTGCGATAATTGATACTTCCTGCTGCACTTGGATCAATGGGACAGGACAGGTAAAAGTTAATATGAAGGAAATATATGCCTAGGCAGAGTGGCTTCACAATTTTGGTGGGGCGATATCGCCTCCCCTCTCTGGTCAACAGTTAAGGAAGCCCAAAGTTAACCTGGTTCCTTCCTTTTCTGGCCCTTTAATGGCTATTGTTGTTCTCCTTCTTAGCCCTTGTTTGTTTAACCTTTTGGTTAAGTTTGTGTCTTTTAAGCTCCAACAGTTTGAAGGCTCATGATGGCCCAAGGAGTTCAGCCCATTCCAGTGGAAAGTGGCCCAGGTCCCTACAGGTCCTTAGAACAGTCAGCGAGGGACTTCTACAGCTCTAGGGTAGGCTAGGGTCTGCAGCCCCTGTCCAGTAGGAAGAAGTTTCAGAAGAGACCTTCGGTCCCTTACCCCTTAAGAATAAGTGTGTAGAGTCTCTTATAGGGTGATGAGACAGGCTGGGACCCGGGACCCTTTGCTGCAGTGCTGCAGTGCTTGTACCTGGACACACCTCTCCTCGAGCTACAAATACAAGGAAACTATATGGGACTAAAAATAACTGCATGCATGTGCGGTTAGGGCAAATTCTGGACAAAAGATACAAAGAGGCCAAAAAACCTAACGGCCGCTTTGGAAGAGCCTGGAGCAAAGCAGGGTACTGTGCATGCCCCCTGCACACAACACGACCTAAGGGGTGGGCAAAACACCTAAGCCACTCCTCCAGCAGACCCCTGGACACACTATCTGGCTTCTTTTTTTTTTAATCTTTCAAAATTTTGTTCATTTATATTTATTTATTTATTTTGGCTGTGCTGGGTCTTAGTTGCAGCACGTGGCATCTACGTTGTGGCATGCAGGCTTCTTTTGTTGCGGCATGCGGGCTTCTTAGTTGCAGCATGCATGCGGGATCTAGTTCCCTGACCAGGGACCAAACCCAGGCCCCCTGCATTGGGAGCGTGGAGTCTTACCCACTGGACCACCAGGGAAGTCCCTTGTCTGGCTTCTGATTAATTTCTATTGATTAAGGAGGCCAAGAACCCTGGTCGGTAACATAGGAAGAAAAATTTGAGAATGTGTATATGGTTTTTCCATCAATACAAAGTCAAACATCCAAATTAAATCTGAAAAATCAAATACTCACAAATTTGGTTTAGATAAAACCAAACTTTTAGATATTTTTAATATCTAATTTTATTTTATTTTTTAATTTAGCCAAGGCACTTGGTATAGGTACACCTTAATCAATTTTAACAGAGCCATCTTAATCAAAGCTACATACAACATTAAAAGAAAATGTTGATAACTTTTTAAACAAACACATTCAACATACCATAGTATTAAAGTAATATGACAAAAAATACTGTGAAAAACATAGGCAAAATGAATACCACAGTGAGATAAATGAGGCACATTTTCCAAATTAACATCTGTTGAACATCTCCTTTAATGAAATTTATTAGGCTGATAAGTCGTTCTACGTAGGATTTAATCTTTAGGGGGAAAAAACAGGCACCTCTAGTTTTCTGTCTGGTCAGATTCCTTGAAAACTGCTTGGAGCCTCGTTGTTATATTTAATATAATTTTATATTACTTATAAAGTATATTATTTATACTATTTCTTCAATTTATACTATTTTGAATTTTATACTGAACTTATACAATATTATATAGTATAATATAATATGTGAATTGTACATATAATAATTAAATTAGTGTCGTCATTTCCGAACTTAGCCTCTGAAACACTTAAGCGTTTCTGACCTAAAGACAAGAGCATATTTCAGTTTTGAATAAGAGATCCTGTTGGTGTACACAGGGACAGAGACCTGAGAGTACAAGGAGAACATCTAGTTACTTTAAGAGAAAGCAGAAACACCCCTAGGAAAATCAAAATCCTATCTATTTCACAGATAGTTTATCTGTTTCACAGATAGCTCAATGTGATCCACAGGAGCAAACAAGTATGAACCCCTCCTGGAAGAGAAATGAGTTGGTTCATTCCACCTTGAGCCAAAGTATCACCTGTTACACACAAATCCAAATATAGTACCTCCTGGCAAAGAAAGAGCAGAGGCAAAGCTGGTGGACACCTGAGAGCACTGCCCCAGCAACTTGAGCTCAAGTTTTGCTTGTTATGGAGACAGATACACTGAAAATCCAGGCAGTGAACAAATCATGTTACCTCAATTTTAGAGAGTTCTTTGAAGATGAATTTTAAATCTCCTGATATGTCTTTTTGTTTGTTTTTGTTTTACTTTTTATTGTAGAATATTCAAACATGCACAAAATAGAAAGAATGATATAAAAAACTCCCAGTGTATCCATTACCCGGCCTCAGTGATTACCAACAAGAATATAATTTTAAAGTTTTACATATAGTTTTAAACAAAAATAAGTTTCATACATGACAAGATTCCCCAAACTATTTTTCAGGTTCAGTGAAAGAATGTGAATTTTAGTTCATCCATGTTACTCTTAAAGAGTTAGTAAAAAAAAAAAAGGAAACAATTGGCAGGTTTTTTCAGATTGAAACTCTCAGTGTAAATAAATCTTCGTGAGGTGGCCAACGATGAAACTGAGCATGTTCAGAATTCACTTTTATTAGTCCAACTATGGAATGGACAGACTTTCAGGAACACATTAGTGCTAAAAGTAATCTCACTAGAAGCCGATGAAAAACCCAGAAGTTCAGTTTATTAATTTATAATAAAGGATACTTGTGAAGCAATCTGGAAGGTTCTGGTCATTTCACTTCTAGGAAAGTCTAATTGAAAAATAAAATTTAGGTTAGAAGTTTGCTCAGCAAGAATAGAATCAGAGTAAAATGAGATGAATGAAGTTAAGGAGAGCCTCACCCTATTGGGGTGATCAGATGGACTTTTCCCTTGCTGGGGACTACTTCAGTAGGTCACTTATGATGCTCAGAACACACCTTCCCCAGTCCAGGGCGGGAGAACACTAACAAGGGCTTTCTTTCAAACTTTTCCTAAAGCGGAAAGTTACTAATTTCCGCTTTTTTCCCATTACTGTAACACTTCACTATGAAGATATCCAATTTCTAAGCTTGTAGCTTACCTGCCTGAGTAGCATTTTAAATGAATGTCTTCCAGTGGAAGGAAACTCCTAGCCCCGTTGCTGACGTTTAGGAAGCAATCTACTTAGAAACTATTGTTGCTGACGTTTAGGAAGCAATCTACTTAGAAACTATTGATTCCTGGGTGCGCCACCTACCATCCCTCAGGTCATTTAGACTTGACTACAGGCAAAACACAAATACAGATTTTTCCTGTTTTTCCAGCTTTCAGAGAAAGGACGCTGGCGGTTTTTTTCTGGGATTGTTAAAGAAAGACTAGCCTACAACTCAATCTCTATGGGATGGCTTCCCAAAGAATCAAAGTTCTCGCTTAGATTTTCAACTTGAACACCAAAAAAAATTTTTTTCTCATCTTTTTACAAGCTTATTGATTCTATTAATATTTGTTTCTCTATAACATTAATAAAACATACTCTTTGTTTCTCCTTTGTGCATGCACTTGCTACCAATTTGTTATTCCTATCTTAGCTTTTCCTTATCAAAGTGTTGAGAATTTAAACAATTTCAAAGAGCTCTCAGATAATAGGTTTAGAATTTCTGTTTCATTAGCTCTCTGTCTCTCACAGTAAGTAACAAATGAGACACTTTAGTTAACAGAGCCAGAGGTTTTGGACTTCTTTCATCTGTTCTAAGTGGCTTCCTTTCTAACCCAACCCTAGCCAATCAATAAGAATTTGACTAGATCAAACAGCCTGCCCACTGACTTTTATTTATTTATTTTTTGGCTGCGCCCCGTGGCATGTGGGATTGTAGTTCCCCGACCAGAGAGTGAACTCGCGCCCCCTGCATTGGAAGCACTGAACCGCCAGGGAAGTTCCTGACATGAATTCTTAAAAATCAATTCCAACCCAGAGAATAATATTGGAGAGCCCTCCATTGTACCCTTAAGGGCTGCCAACACATTCTGACTCTGGCATTTATAAAGAGCAGTTTCCTTCTCTGCTAGTCTATTCCAAGACGGTTGGCTAGTAGACCATGTAGTAACAAATGGTAGAGATGCTGAGGAATTTCTTGGGCTATAGCATTATCAGTAAGAGCTCCAAAATAATGACATTTGGTTATCTTTATGCAAATATAATGTTAGATGTAAATAATTTCACCAAAAATAATTCACTTCTTAGTTTTGAAGATAAAAAAATACCCTGGTGAGTTCCACAAAATCTAAGGCAATCTATTCTTTTTTTTCCTTCAGGTTTATTTACCTGTGTTTATTTTCTTATCTATATAACTATAACCACTATTTGGATTGGATTGACAAATAATTTCTCTGAAGAGCCCACCTGCAAAATAACAATAACATTATCTGACAATACCAGAGCATAATATGTTTAGCTCAGACTGGCCTACACATTGAGCGTAAATGTCGTGCTTACTCTTCACATTTTTTCCCCTAAAAAACATTAAGTGCCGCCTTGTGAGTGGGAGGATACTATCTTGCAAATGAAACCTTGCAAGTAGTACTGGGCAACATGAGGAATGACCTTTCTACGTTATTTGTTTGACAAGTTTGCTATTGTTCTATGTAGTTATAACAACTGATTATAACTGTTAAGGTTTTTATTGAAATGCATTTTTGCTTCAGGGAATTTTAATTAACGATTGTGTTTTTGTGGGATGAAGCAATAGAAAGCGGACAGTAGAAGGAACAGGGAAAAGAGTACGAGAGAGAAAGCAAAGAAAACAAAGGAGAAGAGACAAGGAAACTGAAAAAGAAAGTGTGGAATGGGGGAAAGCAGAAATTTGCTTAGGAAAAAGAGCAAGATGGAGAAAAAAACATTCTGAGAGAATGGGAGTAGTTTGGTTGGTTCTCATGGTAGTAAGATTATTTCTGGCAACAGGACCCCAAACATGCTCAGAAGATAAAAGGCTGCCATGTAGCTGCAGTGATACATTTTCAATTCCCATCATATCCTCTTTACACTTGTTAACTTTTGCTCGTATTAATTTTTTGCATTGCTGCTACCCAAAGCTGCTGGTCTTTTCTTTTCTCTCACTTTCCTTTCAGTCTTAAGATAATGAGACACCTGATCCTATACTGTCATAAAGCCAGAAAAGAGGAGAAAACAGATGTTTAGGTGAAAGAACAAGGTTTCAGGAACCTAATCCGGACCATCAGGTCATCTCCTAAGCTAACAGTACTGCTCTGCTAGGCTTTTGTCATGCAAGGCCTTTGTAAGTAATATCTCCAAGGAAGCAGTAGTTTAAATGCCTTGCCTATGGCTCCCCAGTGAGCAAATAAGTCAGAAATAGAACCCAGACCTCCTGACGTCAGATTCAATGTTCTTTCCACTTCACGATGCCTAAAAATACAAACAAATAAAAAACTCCCCAAAGCAAATAAAACCTTATCCACTTGCAAGTTGCACCTTAGAAGCCTGGCAAATAAAACCTTATCCACTTGCAAGTTGCACCTTAGAAGCCCGAAGTTTAGTAAGATTGATTTTTAAAATTCTAGCTTTTTAAATATAAGACACCTGACTTTGTAACAAATCAATCCATTTAAATGTATTTTCCTAAATAAAATGTTCTTAATATTCATGTTTAGTCTAATAATCTAGTAATACCCTATAATAACAGTTTCCAACTGTAAGGACCCTGAGGAAATTTTCTTCTATCACTTTTAAATAAAAATCTCTTCAGCTGAAATGAGATCTTTTTTGTGGCTTTATTTATACATTTGAATGACTTCACTATATTCTGTCAGTGCCACCCCTCCAAATCTGTCTTGTTGACTCTAGATCTCATTTTAAATCTCACTTTCCTGGGGCAGCATTCTCTGACTCTTCCGAGTAAGTTATCCACCTCCACACACTGCATTTATTACTTCTAAAGCACCTGCACTTTCCATTCACAGCCCTTGTTATGATAGTAGTTACACAATAATATGAGTAATTATTGTTTAATGTCACCCTTGCCTTCCAGACCATAAGCACCATGAGGGCAGAATCTGTCTTGTTCACCAATATATCCCTAGCCCCTACCAAAGTGATTGACACATAGTAGGTGTTCAATAAATATTTGTGTAATAAGTGAATTTCTCTTGTGGGATGCAGCAATAGAAAAGGGATAAGTGTGTTTCTCGGTATAACTGCATGAAGTTTTTGCTTACCTAGTTTAAGAAGAATAACAAATAATAATAGTCCTCTTTCTTCTGTGCCTACTGTTTACAATTCAGTAGGTTAGATGTTTTGTGTGCATATTCTCACAACAACCCTAAGAGGCAGCAACAATTTTAAATCATACTTCTGATGAGGCCACAGATGTTCAGAAAGATTAAGTAACTTGTCCAAGGTTACCTAGCTAGTGGTTGAAGTTCGGCTGATATACGAACTTAGGAAATAAAAATGCAAAGAAAACATTATGCCTTTTTTTTTTTAAAGAGTAATCTCTTCTTCTGTTTTTGTTTTGTTTTGTTTTTTATTGAAGTATAGTTGATTTCTCTCCTGTTTTTTCATTAACGTTATACCAACACTGGGGAGGTGGTGGGAAAGGGAAATGCCTACCTCCATTAATAATCATTCAATGTCAGATTTTTGCCCTTTGCTTCCTGTTTAACAGATTCCAAATTTGTCATTCCTACCTCCATGTATTACCTATATAACTATTCAAAATGGTATCTGAGGGAATTCCCTGGAAGTCCAGTGGTTAGGACTCAGTGCTTTCACTGTCATGGCCTGGGTTCAATCCCTGGTCAGGGAACTAAGATCCCGCAGGCCACTCAGGGCGGCCAAAAAAAAAAAAAAAGAAATGGTATCTGAAAGAAGATGTGGTACATATATACAATGGAATACTACTCAACCATAAAGAAGAATGAAATAATGCCATTTGCAGCAACATGGACAGACCTAGAGATTATTATACGAAGTGAAGTAAGTCAGAAAGAGAAAGACAAATACCGTATGATATCACTTATATGTGGAATCTAAAATATGACACAAATAAACTTGTTTATGAAACAGAGACTCACAGACATAGAGGACAGATTTGTGGTTGCCCCAGGGGGTGGGGGAGGGAGGGATTGGAAGTTTGGGATGAGCAGATGCAAACTATTATATATAGGATGGATAAAGAACAAGTTCCTACTGCAGAGCATAGGGATCTACATTCAATATCCTGTAATAAACCATAATGGAAAAGAATATGAAAAATAATGTATCTATGTATCTATATTTATATCTATATCTAACTCTATCAACCCCCAGACATGGGAGTGAAGGGGCTTCCAGATGATTCCAGTGTGCAGCCAACAAGCTTTCCCAGCTGAGGCCACAGACATGGTAGAGAAATGACAAACCAACCCCACTGTGCCCTGTCTGAATTCCTAACTCACAGAATCTATGAGCATTACAAAATAGCTCTATGGTAAGTCACTAAGTTTTGAAGAGCTTGTTACACAACAATAACTAAAACAGATGGATTGCTAGATGGATAGAGGCCTGGAGAAATGACCAGATATGTGATAAAGCAAGTATAGTAAAATATTAATCGTAGCATCTAGGTGGAACATGCATGGGTGTTCACTGTACAATTTTTTCAATTTTTCTGTATATTTGAAAATTTTTACAATAGAATATTGGTAAGGGAGAAAAGAATAGGAACCACTGTAAATAATAGAAAAACCACTAGCTAGCATTTATCACGTATTATGTGTGTGAGGACCTGTGCCACGCACTTTTATATTCATCATCTCACTTAATTTTCTCAGCCCCATATTACTACTTTCTGGTGCTATTATTTCCTCCATCTTATAGATAATAAATCCGAGGCTCAGAGAGGTTAAGTCACTTTTCTGTTGTAACAATGCTTGTAAATAGTAGAGGTGGAATTCCAGTTTGGGTACCTGTGATTCCATAAATGATGCTCTTAACTCCCTCAGATTTAGAGCACTGTCATTCCAGTCTACCCTCCATCCATTTCTTTGATACAAAGATAAAGTTAAAACTACTCAAAACAAACAAACACATAAAATTGGTATCTGAATTTCTACAAAGAGATAAATACTTTTGTTGCTGTTTGTTTTTTCCTAAGAGTACGAAGAAAAATAGAGAAGGAATTAATAATAGTGAATGAGGTTATAGGGAGAACCAAGAAAGCGGTTAGGAACAAAGGAAAGTGTTGTGTATCTTTTAACAGTAATATACCACATTATAACAATGGTGATTGGTTTATAAAATTAGTTTATAGTGTAATTACTTTTACTCACACGGAAGAAGAAGCATTTTCATATTTGCCCATAGGTGCCTAAATAAACAACAATAAATACAGTCATGAATAGACTAAACCAAACTTTTCTTTACCTTTCATACTGATTCCTTTTTTTGAGGCCTGCCCAAGAATTCCAAGTCATCCCCACTACTTGATCTCTATAAACTGTGAGATCCCTTGAGATACGAAGAACAGTATAACCTTGTTGAAAGAGAGGTAACGTATTATATGGTGGAAAGTAGCTATTTATTTGGCCAAACGTGAGTGCTTTTCTGTATGGAATTACTTTTTATTTTTGGTTTGGAATTATTTTTATTCTTCAAAATAACATTGCCGAGAATCTCTTAAACTCTACCACTCACTACTCACTGAGTAATTTTTCCTTTGAAAGTTATAAACAAGTTCTTAATGAAAGCTATATATGCAGTAACAGATACTCAAGGATAAAAGCTTTTCTACATGTTCTATTTATTTCATGGCCCTGTCTAGCAAATATAAGACAATACAATATAGAATCCAAACCTGAATACAAGCATCATTTCAGAAATTAGACAACACGGCATAAAAATGAAAGAAAATCGAATTTATTGAATGCCTATTGCATGCTTACCTCAGGGAGAAGCCCTTAATTTTGTTACAGTTTCATCAAAACCCTAGAACATTTTCCCGTTTAAAGAACGGTCTACATAGGTCACTACCAGGAGAAAGATGATTAAAGAAGACCTCCAAGCTGACCTCACTACAAATGAGAGGACTAAAGAAGTACAATAGAACCTAGCTTTAATAAGGCCTATTATTACATGGATCAATTGACAATTCCACAAATGTAACAACTATATCTGGAAAGCAGTCTGGTATTTTTTTATTGACTTTTAAGGCGATTATGGGTAATCCCCATGGATTTTCAACCATGTCACCTTGTTTCCCATCAGTACCATCACAATCGCCACTTTAGACAGGTTTCATTATATTTTAAACTCAAGATAAGTTTATAATCCAGTATTTGGTAAGTCCATTCTTTCTGTTCTAGTCCCTTCCTCTCTAAGGGTTTCAAATATTATGGATTTATGTCAATACCTGATTACTAGATTAAATTACTAGCCTATTTGAGACTTGATTATTTTCCTGATTAAATGAGGACCACTTAAGTGTGTGAAACCTACAAGCAACCTTCAAATCAAGACATCTTTTCATTAAGGCAGCCTTAGCAATATTTTAGACTAACATCCTAAATTTATTTTACCATCATCTGTATTTCACTGGAAACCACGAACAGAGTAAAATTTTCCCCTTTAATTGGCTGTTTTACTTAATTACTAGATGCTCTCTTGCCAGATGTATGATGGGACCAGAGAAATGGATTAAATTGTTACATATGCTGGGGGAGCAAACTGAGTGTGCTTTGGATCTCATTTGTTTAAGTTGGGGGATGTAAAGAGTGATTCAAATTTTCCTTTTAGTTGTGTTGTGTATTCTTGTAGATGTAAATAGATAGAAACCATCTATTAACAATGTTGTCCAAAGTTAAGAAAGATCATCATCTCAGTCATGAAGAACACAAACTCTCAGAGAATACAGTTCTACCCTGCAATTTTAAAAAGGCATTTGAAGATGTCCCTAGCTTTGGCAGTATTCCAGAACCAGCTGGATCAGAGTGATCCAGCTTAATATAGAACACTGCAGCCCTGAAGACTCATGAAAGCCAGTATAGTGTCTGGAGCAAATGAATGTGTGATTAATGCTGATGAATCCAACCTTCGCTGGGAGACATCTGTCAAGATTTCTTGAGGAATGAGATTGTGTGTCTAAAAAGAATAGATCAAATAACTAGCCTCTGAAATACATAAACATTAACACTATTTTTAAATTTTTTTTCTTTACCTTGAGGCAAAGATCCTAAGACATAATTAATCACCAGTCTAGTGTGTTTGATTATTGATAATATATTAAAAACCAGCAATGGACTTAGTTCAGTTATTTTTGGTTAGCTCTTTTTTTGCATCTCAGATAGAGAAAAACAACAGATACTTCTAACTGATCTGTGCTTGGTGATCACAGTAATGATTATATTTTAATGAAGTAGAAAGCATTTCATTACACAATCTAGATAGCTAAAATGCTGAAGGTTCATTAATTCATTCAAAAAACATTTATTGAGTGTCTGTTCTATGACAGACACTGTTCCAGGTAGAGATGTAACTACTGTTAAAAGTAAACTGTTTCCTCATGGAGTTAACATTTTAGTGTATCTGATGGGCAATAAAACAGGTACATACAGTATTTCAAGTGGTGATAAATGCCGTAGAGATTGATAAAGCAGGTAAGGATAAGTGAGTAATGACATGATGGGATGGGGTAAGAGCTTTTGGAGGGGGTGACATTTAAGTAGACTGCTGAGTGATACAGAAGAGTGAGCCACACAGATATCTGAGGAAGAGAATTTCAGGTAGAATAAAAAGCGAAAAACGAACAAAAAAGATCTTGAGACGGAAATGCATTGAATTTGTTTTCAGAGCAGCAAGGAGGCAGGTTTTACTGGAGTGAGATGAGCTAGAAGGAGAGAAGTCTGATGTCAGATCAGGGAAGTAGCCAAAGACAAGATGACAGGCTCTGTAGCCCACAAAGAAGTCTGGCTTTCATTCCAGTATCCAGAAAGTCATTGGAAGGTTTCTAATATGGGTAGGACATAATTCCACAAGTTACCCAAACTTTAAAAGGTAAGAGTAGAATCAGGGAAGCCAGTTAGGAGAAGATGGTGGCTTGAATCTAGGTGTGGTAATGGTAGATACAGTAGGAAGTTGTAGAATGCTACAATAATTTAGGAGTGGATCTGAAGGTATTGGCTTGTGGCTTAAATATGGAGTGTCATTTTTAAGATAAAGGGGAATCAAGAAGGATCCCAAGATTTTTGCCTTAAGCATATGAGTGAGGATGCTGTTAACTGAGATGCAGAGGGGGTCAAGGTAAACAGGAGAGCAAAGGTTCTTAAGGAAAATCAGAGTGACGCTTGATGATATAAATATGTATAGCACGAGAAATAAGAAATCTCTAAATCTTAAGTGCCACAGCGTAAAGATCACATTTATACAAAATCGGGACGCTTTAACATTACTTATGTTTCTAGAAGGGAATAGACATGGGTAATGGGAAGAGATGCTTTCATTTTCTAAAATACATTTCTGGGCATGTTCAAGGCTTTTTAAAAAATCTTGTCTGTGTATTATTTTTATTTAAAAAATTTTAATATGTCAAAAATTAATAAGAATTAAGTAGTTAATGAGAGATTATATGGTAAACAGAATGAAAACTCAATTGCATTTACCTGCTTAGAGAGATTTTAAAACTATCCAACCTCTAAACCCTTTAATGAAACTTAGAAGCAGACAGGTGCATCTTTGGCTCTCCCTTCTAACTTGACATTTGGCATTAACGTCACATTGCTCCTTAGATTAAAGTTTGCTTTCTTTCCCCAGCTATGCCTTCTGCTGTTCCACTTGTAGTATGATATGCCCTGCCTCAGGCTCTAAAATGGTTTATACACATCTATCTCAAAAGCATTTGTCATCTGTCCTAATCCAGTGCCTGCTTAAGACCAAAACCAGCTGGCCTCGATTAGTCAAATGAGGCTTGTTTGTTTGCTCTTTGGAGCTAGGTAGAAAATACGAGGGTATTCCAACGTGCCGTATTACCTGATGCTTCTGACATGAAATCAGTCAGCATAGTAGCTGTTATGAAGTCACTCTTTCTGTTAAGATAAGAGAGTTGCCAAAGCTCTCAGGGGCATTTTAGCAGATTTCTATAGAGAAGGGATTAGGACCTCTATTAATATACTCAGTCCCGGGATTCCTGGAACATGGGTTATTCTGCTAATCTTTTCCACTCACATTCTTCCAATGAGTTACCCTTCTCTCCACAGTGGGGTCTTATTTCAAGGGCGTTCACTAGCTCACTTATAATGTCAACTTACTATTTTTAAAATGTGATTGTCAAATCATTAATTCACTTTAATGCCAGCTTTATTGAGGGGTAGCTTTAAAAGTACAATTCGAGAAGTCTTGACAAATATACACAGTTGTGAAACCACCGTCACGTTCAAGATACAGAACAATTCCATCACCCCCTAAAGGTTCCTCCACTGCCCCTTTGTAGTGAATCTTCTTCCTGACACTCCAGCTTCTGGCAACCACTGATCTGCTCTCTGTTGCTGTATTTTTGCCTTTTCTAGAACTTCATATAAATGGAATCACATAGTGTGTAGTTTTTTCGTGGATGGCTTCTTTCCCTGAGCATAATGTGTTGAGATTCATCCCTGTCTTTGCATGTTTAAGTAGTTTTTTCCTTTTTAGTGCTGTATTTCATCATATGGATATACCATATTCTATTCATTCATTCACCAGTTAATGGGTATTTGAGTTGTTTAGCTTTTATAAACTTATAAAAAGGTGCTTACAAATTTTTGTGTGGACATAGGTTTCTGTTCATTTGGGTGGATACCAAGAGGTAGGATTGCTGAGTTGGATTTAGATCTACTACTTTACTATTTGTTTTCTATTTGTCCCATTTGTTTCCAGCTCTTTCACCCCACCCTGTCCCCTGCTGCTTTCCTGAATTCTTTTGGATTAATTATTTTTAGTATTCCATTTTGTCTCCACTATCGGTTTATTAGCCTAAGCTTTTTGTTTTATTTTCTCATGGTTTCTCAAAGGATCTACAATATGTTTTTCTTGTTTGTTTTTTTGTTTGTTTTTTTGTTTTTTGCGGTACGCGGGCCTCTCACTGTTGTGGCCTCTCCCGTTGCGGAGCACAGGCTCCGGACGCGCAGGCTCAGCGACCATGGCTCACGGGCCCAGCCGCTCCGCGGCACGTGGGATCTTCCCGGACCGGGGCACGAACCCGCGTCCCCTGCGTTGGCAGGCAGACTCTCAACCGCTGCGCCACCAGGGAAGCCCTACAATATGTTTTTAAACTTATCATGGTGTTCATTCAAATACTATTATACCACTTCACACGTAAGAAACTTAAAGACAGTATTCTTCCATTTCCCATCTTTCTTTGTGCTTTTTTTGTCGTATACCTGACTTCTACATATATTATACACTCTGCAATGCACTATTGTTATTTTTGCTTTAAACAGTCAATAGTCTTTTAAAGGGATTTAAAATAAAAGAAAAATACCTTTTATATTCCATCTTTTACCCATGTCTGGGCATCTTTACTTTTTGTGTGAATCCAAATTTCCATCTGGTCTCATTTTATTTTTGTTTTTCCTGTTACTTTTTTTTTGTAGTGTAGGTCTGCTGCTGATGAATTTTCAGTTTTTATTTGCCTGTATTTCACCTTCAATTTTAAAGAGATTTTCACTGAATGTCAATTCCAGGTTGGCAGGGTTTTGTTTTTTTTTTTTCCCTTTCAGTACTGTAAAGATATTGTTCCATGTCTTCTGGTTTGCATAGTTTCTGACAACAAGTTCCTGTTGTCTTTATTTTTGTTCCCCTATATTTTCTTTTTTTCTCTCTCTCAGGCTGCCTTTAAGATCTTTGTCTTCATCAGGACTTGTCAGCAATGCATTTATGATGTGCTTTGGTTTTCTTCATGTTTATTTTGCTTGGGTTTTGTTGATGATCTTTGATCCATGGGTTTATATTTTTAATTAATTTTGGAAATTTCTCAGCCATTGCTTTTACAGTTTTATGTGCTTCTCTTACCATTCTGAGACACAAATACGTGTATGTCAGAACACCTGATACTGTCCTTTCTGTCATGATGCTCTCTCTGTTCATTATTTTCTGATCTTCTTTTCCTCCATGTTTGTCATTTTGGATACTTTCTATTGCTGTGTGTTCAAGTTCACAAATCTTTTCTGTGGTGTCTAATCTGCTTTTAATCACACCTAGTATAATTTCTATTCAGATATTATATATGTAATCTCTAGAAAGTTCATGTGGATCTTTAAAAATCTTTTCCATTTCTCTCTGCATCATGTTTTCTTTTACCTCCTTGAACATATAGAAAATATGTTCTGATGTTCTTATCTCCTAATTCCATCATCTCTGTCATTTCTGGGTCTGTTTCTATTGATTGAATTTTCTCCTGGTTATGGGTCATATTTTCCTGCTTCTTTGCATGCCTAGAAATTTTTGATCGGATGCTGAACTTTGAGAATTTTACACTGATGGGCGCTATATTTTGTTGTATTCTTTTATGTAGTATAGGAATTTGTTCTGAGACACAGTTAAATTACTGGGAATTAGTTTAATCCCTTCAAGCTTGCTTTGAAAGCTTTGTTAGGATGTGTCCAGAGCAGCCTTTAGTCTGAGTTCCAAGTTTTCTCACTCCTAAGGTAATATCTTTCCAATCACTCTATCCTATCTGTATATTAATAGATTTTTCTGCTCTGGCTGGTGGGAACACAAACTATTCTCAGCTCTGTCTGAATCCCAGGAATTATTTGGTTTGCTGATTTCTGATGGTTCTTTCCCAAGCTATGAGTAAGTAGTTTCTTCTCACACATGTGCAGATCAGTAGCCAGCCAAAAGGTCAGGAGAGCCTTCTGCATATCTCTGGAGCTCTCTCTTTCTCTGTGCAGCTGACTCCTGTCTTGTAAATTTAACTGCCTTGACCTCCCAGAACACTGATCTCTGTTTCTTCAGTGCATTGAGAACTCTGGGCTCTCCTTTGGTTTCACTCCCTGTGCTATGGTGTGGAAAATGCCTCCAGACCTCAGGCTGGGGCAGTTATAGGGTTCTCCTTGTTTGTTTTCTTCTATTGGGATGACAGTGTTACACTGCCAGTTGTCCAGTGTTGAAAGGCATTGTTTCATATAGACTGTCCATTTGTTAGTTAAGATGGAAAGTAAACTTGGTCCCTCTTACTCCATCATATCCAGAAGCCTAAATCCCATTCAAACTTTTATTGCTACAAAACAGGTCTCTTTCTGAAGCTCTGACAAACTCAAATATACAAGCCTGTGCACATATACACGGCCCTTGTGCATTTCATTACTTTGAAATTAGTTTGTGGCTCCCTCACAGTATCTAAAAAGCAAAAATTAATTGCTGCAAAAGAGGGGAACATTAACAAGAATAAGTAAAGAAAAGAGAATTAAAGATAATGGTGGCTTCGCTTTGTTATACAGCAGAAACTAACACACCATTGTAAAGCAATTATACTCCAATAAAGATGTTAAAAACAAACAAAAAAAAGAGATAATGGTAGCTTAACTGTGCAAGTGGTTAATAGTTTTTCTTTACCAAATAGCTGATGTACTTCCAGAACACCAAGCCATAGCACCAAACTTGGTCTCTGGTCTTTTTTTCTGATCACATGTCTAGACTGTTTCTCAGCCTCCCTTGGAGTTACATGTAACGATGTGACTGAACATTTGCCAGTGAAAAATGAGGAGAAGAGATAAGTGCCACTACCAGGCCTAGGCCATGCAAACCTCCCATACACAACCCACTGTGTCTTTCCATTTGTTGGGGTGTCCCTGAAAGTCACATATGGAAGATGGCAAAGGTACAAGAAGGACAGAACCAAATTACCACTTGCAGTAAAGCTGTAAGGTTGTCCACTTATCAGAAATCCCTATTTTGACTTTATGTGAGCAAGAAAATTAAAACAAAACACATCATATTAAAGACACTGATTTGGGGGAATTTACCTGGCTTAAAAAGTGTTCTATTATACCTCAGATATGCCATCACTGAAGAGTACCTGTAGTTAAAAATTTTTTATTAATCATTTCTTCCTGAAGATATACCAGAATATTTTCTACACAGATTGTAACAGGGTTAAATTTTAGATGAATCATTAGTAATGTAAAGAAATAAAATCTCCTTTCCATAGAAACCCCTAGGTATTATCAATTTTAAGATAAAGAGGAAAGTTCAGAAGTATTCATAATCCTGTGGTTAGCAATCTGACTTGTGGTTCAAGGCAGAGGATAACTTAAGCCCCCAAAAGCCCACCTAATCTTGTCAGAGAAGATATAACCAGAGTGAAGAAGTGTTTTTTTTCTGTGCTGTCACCTTTAAGTTATACTGCTACTAATGTGTCTTATCTTACAGATGGTCTGCTAAACTGCCTAGTATTTAAGATTAAAGTCCTATGGGATGTTTGAAAACTCCAGATTAGAGTTAAATGGTCCTAATATTTTTCTAAACTGTTTCTCCAATTGAGCTTTGTGTCTAGGCCTCCAGTCCCACATTTAAAAAAATGTTTTTTATTATCAAGCATATCACTCTGTTCCTATTAATCACATAGTAAAAGGCTCATTTCATTTCAATCCTGGACCCATTCCTCAGTGACTGGAGGAGGCATCAAATTCTAAGCTAATGAACTAGAGTAATTATTTAAGCCACTTTCTTACTTATGCTGAACACCACACAAAACAGCTTAGAAGGAAAATTACAGCTTTGTCCTTGACACACACATACATGTACATAAGTGCTTTTAAATGCTGCTATAAAGTTTTTTTGTTGTTATTGTTGTTTTGCGTTACGTGGGCCTCTCACTGCTGTGGCCTCTCCCGCTGCGGAGCACAGGCTCCGGACGCGCAGGCTCAGCGGCCATGGCTCACGGGCCCAGCCGCGCCGCGACATGTGGGATCTTCCCGGACCGGGGCACGAACTCGTGTCCCCTGCATCGGCAGGCAGACTCTCAACCACTGCGCGGCCAGGGAAGCCCTCTAGTTTCTTAATGGCTCTTGAATCTGTCCACTCATCACACTCATCCTATCACCCTGTCATGCAGTTACAGTAAAATATGTATCCCTTCTCCTATTGAAAACTAATCATGTCCTGGATCTCATTCATTTTTGCCTTTTTTTGTTTGTTTTTATTTTTGTTTTTGCGGTATGCGGGCCTCTCACTGTTGTGGCCTCTCCCGTTGCGGAGCACAGGCTCCGGACGCGCAGGCTCAGCGGCCATGGCTCACGGGCCCAGCCGCTCCGCGGCATGTGGGATCCTCCCGGACCGGAGCACGAACCCGTGTCCCCTGCATCAGCAGGCGGACTCTCAACCACTGCGCCACCAGGGAAGTCCTGCTATAAAGTTTTTATTTAACTATTCCTTGGGACTTACAAGTGAAAAACAACTTAGTTACATAGGTTATAAAGTAAACAAATCGCACCGGAAGGAAAATGCAGTTTTGAAAGGATACGCTCTGAAGATAAGGTCAAATTGAGGATGTGTCTTTTTCTTTTTGGGGCCGTGGGAGGAAAGAGGTTGGAGGGAGAAAATAAGAGAGACTGTGAATGAATTATAAAGGAATCACATCATGAAAAATATGTTACTGAAAGAAAATAAGAGCACACTGAAGATTGCATCCTTAATACTGAACACAAATTTCCTATAACTCCCGTATGGAGTGAATGAAATACTAAATTAATCAACTAGTAACAATGGAAAATGATGTAATTTGGATTCCCCTGTAGTACACAATAATTAGCAAGGCTGAATAAGATATCCTTACCCCCAAATAATTGGGGAATCATTCAGATAAATCAGCAGTTAAGTAGATTTTAAAATTTTAATATTACATTTTTATCGGACTGATCTCATCTATTTTCAACTATCAATTAAATAGTTATATATGTTTAAAATTTTATAAAGTAGTTCAGACACATGAGTATAAGATTAAGAAAACTCACCAATCCAGGGTGGGCCCAACCAACTGTGTAGAATGTTACTGTTTAGCAGCATAGAAACAGGATTTTATTTCTACCTTCTCAGACATTAAAGTAATTAAAACAATTCTGATGACTGATTCTAGTTGTTTTAACCTCTACTTTATAATGTCAAGCAATCCCTTTGCTTTGAACTCCTGTTAGGAGGGGAGGAGAGAATCTAAATGTTTCAAAATCTAAGAAAAAACTTTAATTTGATTTCATTTAAAAAAACACAAAGATGAGAGTAAACAGAGCTAATGAGGTTCCCAATTTATGAGTATTATTGTGTTAAAGGAATAAAAACTTTAGGAAACCATAAGTATGTTATCTTATATTCTTTAAGAGTTTTATTTTTAGTGTTTTGATTGGGATTTGTCTAGTCTTCATGTTCCAAACAATTTTTCATACGCCATAAAGTAAAGGAAATAACTGGTCTTTTATCTAATTTGGACTTCAGAATGCTCACCGTGAAAGAACAAGTTCCATGTCAAAACTTGCTTATCAGTAGGAGGAACTGAGTACCTTGAAATAACTACAAAAGGAACTAAATCATAGGTTGTTGAAATTGGAGATGCTGTTTCAACCTGAGATTGTAATTTGATCAATTATCTGCATGAATGCACAACTCCCAAGTAAAAGATATCTAATTTGAAAAATTAACTACAGAAGCTCATGTGGCAATCAAACCTGGAAATAAAAACTGCAAAGTGAGTGGGAATAGTTGAGACTTGCTCAAGAAGAAAAAAACTGAGTGCAATATTTCCATTTGGGACAAAGAGCAAAGTCAAAATACAGACAAATAGATTAACTATTTTAGAGGAAGGACATAGTGAGTGAAAAAAGCACTTTTCCTTTTAAAATGGAGTGCTATATACATTGACAGCTAAAAATCCTAAATGATTTCTACATTTTAGTAGACGTAGGTCACAACAGATCAGTACTAAAATTGGGTTTCTAGAGTGTTCATTATATGACTCAATTGAAATATGAATATCCATTGCTCAGCTGCTCAGTATTACATGTAAGTTGACCGCTTGAAAACTAAAGTTCAAAGTTATTGTTCCTGTGAACATTTAAGACCTTTCATCTCAAGCAGTAAGTTATATCATAAGGTAATGTAAATAATGTCTTTACATTTTAAGGGAATGATAATGAAACAGTTTCCTCTTGAGAAAACCTAAGGATCTCAAAAAAGAACCTCATTTCTTCATGGAAGCACATAGATACAGCTTGTGTTAATCAGGGTTCTTCAGAGAAACAAAACTAATAGGATGTGTGTGTGTGTATTTATTATAAGGAAGTGGTTCACATGATTATGGAGGCTAGTAAGTCCCAAGATCTGCAGGGTGAGTGAGCAAGCTGGAGACCCAGGAGAACTCATGGTGTAGTTCCAGTCCAGAAGCCAGCAGGCTGGAGGCTCAGGAAGAGCAACGTCCCAGTTGAGACAGGAGGAACTCTCTCTTTCTCAGGGGCAGGGGCAGCCTTTTTGTTCTATTAGGCCCATCCGTATCAGGTGGGGCAGTCTGCTTTACTCAGTCTATTTAAATGCTAATCTCATCCAAAAATACCCTCACAGAAACAGCCAGAAAAATATTTGACCAAATATTTGGGCACCCTGTGGCCCAGTCAAGTAGAAACATACAATTAAATCATCACAAGTATGACGATTGGAGTCATTGGTCACACTTTCTCCACTCAAGGGTCCTCTGCATTGAAGAGGTAGTGCGTGGGGGAGTTATAACATGGGCTAAGTGTCAAAGTGCCTGTGTTAGAATCCTGTTTCCATAACTTATTCCCTGTGTGACCTTGAACAAGCTAATGCTATGTGCTTCTGATTTTTGATTAGCAAATTAGGGATAATAAGAGTCCTTACTTCATACTGTTATTATTGTTGTAAAGATTAAATGAAATGAGATATCACATGTAAAGCACCTAGAAGGATAACTAGAACACAGTAGGAATTTGCCAATAATATAATATATTACACAAAATTCCTTGAAATAAAATTCTTCTTAAAAATCATTCCTTCATGTATTTTTCCTTTGCTACTTGACTTTTTCAGTTTCATACATAAACCCATGATTTTCACCTACTCCAACTGTTTTTCCTGTTAAGTGTTCAGTAGCACATATCATAAAACTTTGCTAAACATTTTGACACAATCATAACACAAGTATATCTTATATGTATATTGATTAACCAGCATTGAATGGTTATTAACTGCCATCAAGAGAATACAAAGAAAAGTAAGAAGAGTAAAATATGTTCCTTTTTCTCAAAGAATCTTTAGTTCAGTTGAAATAAATTAATAAATGGGACTTGAAAAAGATAAAAAACAATTCTAGATGTTATTATAGTACAACGGGGACAAGAATTCCCGTTGTGTTAGAGGGGAACAAGGATTCCTAGCCTTCTCTCTTCCTCTCCATCTCAGAAGAGCAAAACTGTTTGCAAAACTGAATTTTGGGTTTTGTTTATGTACAGTAAGGAGAATGAGTAAAGCAAACAGAAAACTTTTTTAAAAAAAAAAAGGCAGACAAGTTGGTAGATCAACATAATAAAGAGGAGGAAAAGGGACAAAGAAAGAAAGTGAGGAGAAACAAAATTCTTTGGGCTGAGTGTTCCGGGTGAGTGGGTAGTAGTGAGACAAGGTTTAGAGTTGCTATAAAGTGCAGGGTATTTATATGGATAGGCTGGCTATTCTTTTAAATTTCTTCCCATCTTTTCCTGCTTTTGGTTCACCCCTTGTTTCATCCTACTCTTTGATTTTGCCAAAGCCTGAGCTCAAGTTTTGAGACCTTGCTCTACTCGCATTTGTCCCCTCATTTCTTTGAGCAGGCTCCTGGCCGGACTCCCTCCTGGCCCAGAACTGACACTGATCTGTGTTATTGAGTGAACCATCTCTGCTGTGACCCCAGAAACAATCTTCTTCTTATGGCTCCTTCTCTAGGGCCAACAGCCTGGGCTGGGAGAGGAGTGCTCAGCCCTCACCTGCCAAGCCATGGCCTCAGGTCTGTTGAGTGTCAGAAAATAAGAACAAAAGTTAATTGGTGCTAATTACTTAATACAATTGTACGAAATTTTCTTACGTATTACTATGAGGCAAGTAGCATTTAGGGTGATTAAAGGGGAGAGAAACCGAGGGGCAAGAGATTATAAGCGTCAACTGGCGAATTACAAAGGCTTGTAAAAATAACTGCTCTGAGTCAAAGAGATGCCTAAAAAGAGAACCAGCAAGCTCTGGTAACCACAGAGGTAAGGGAGGCAAAATATAATTGGGGCAGTCACAGTGACTTTGAGATCTTATAATAGGATAATGGCAGGACAGTCATGAAACTGTCAAATGTGATGGTAGAGAGTGCTAGATTTGAGTGGTAGACACTGATACAACAGCATTTGTGTTTGCCAAGGTCAGCTTGACTCAGAGATGGTAATATCTTGCTGAATTGGAGTTATGTTGGAGATGGGAAACAAGACAATTTTTCTGAGTATCTTCCTAAATGTTTGCTGAAACTATAGGATGAAAATTGCTCCCTTGGTAGAGAGACAGTGAAAACAATTTAATCGCATCAATGCAATGCCTCTAAAGAGACATCCAAACAACTCCTGATTTATGAAGACTTTTTAAAAAAGATATGATGGTTTCTACAACTCCCACAAAGGGAAGAAAGTAAAATTAACTCTAAGTTGACCTTTTTGCAGGTACTGTCACATAAATGTATTTCTGGACTTCTTAGTTGAAGGCAGTTTTCTTGTTTTTTTTTATAAAGGAAATGATTGGCACTTACTGTGTGACTTAATATTTATTTTTTATCATATTTCAAGAATAAACTGCTCATGTCTAATAACGTCTCCTACAAAGTTCAATAATCTACGTTGGGGAAGGATCAATTTCACAAACTAAGTCAAACTTTCTGCCAAGTCAGGACCAACTTTTCTGAAGTGCTGAAAATGATTCAGGGCATCACAGGACTGAGTAAACTGTGTGCTAATTAAGGTAAAAACTGCAAGAGTTTAAATCTTGTACTCGGGTTCCAGAGCAATATGACAGTAGCAATTTTATTTTTTTTCTGTTTTTTTAACATATTTATTGGAGTATAATTGCTTTACAATGGTGTGCTAGTTTCTGCTGTATAACAAAGTGAATCAGCTATATGTATACATATATCCCCATATCTCCTCCCTCTTGCATCTCCCTCCCACCCTCCCTACCCCACCCCTCTAGGTGGCACAAAGCCCAAGCTGATCTCCCTGTGCTATGCGGCTGCTTCCCACTAGCTATCTATTTTACATTTGGTAGTGTATATATGCCCATGTCACCCTCTCACTTAGTCCCAGCTTACCCTTCCCCCTCCCCGTGTCTTCAAGTCCATTCTCTACATCTACGTCTTTATTCCTCTCCTGCCCCTAGGTTCATCAGAACCATTTTCTCTCCTTTTTTTTGGATTCCATATATATGTGTTAGCATATGGTATTTGTTTTTCTCTTTCTGACTTACTTCCCTCTGTATGAAAGACTCTAGGTCCCTCCACCTCACTACAAATAACTCAATTTCGTTTCTTTTTATGGCTGAGTAGTATTCCATTGTATATATTTGCCACATCTTCTTTATCCATTCATCTGTCGATGGACACTTAAGTTGCTTCCATGTCCTGCCTATCGTAAACAGAGCTGCAATGAACATTGTGGTACATGACTCTTTTTGAATTATGGTTTTCTCAGGGTATATGCCCCATAGTGGGAGTGCTGGGTCATATGGTAGTTCTATTTTTAGTTTTTTAAGGAACCTCCATACTGTTCTCCATAGTGGCTGTAACAATTTACATTCCCACTAACAGTGCAAGAGGGTTCCCTTTTCTCCACACCCTCTGCAGCATTTATTGTTTCTAGATTTTTTGATGATGGCCATTCTGACTGGTGTGAGGTGATACCTCATTGTAGTTTTAATTTGCATTTCTCTAATGATTAGTGATGTTGACCATCCTTTCATGTGTTTGTTGGCAATCTGTATATCTTCTCCGGAAAAATGTCTATTTAGGTCTTCTGCCCATATTTAGATTGGGTTGTTTGGTTTTTTTTGCTACTGGGCTGCATTAGCTGCTTGTAAATTTTGGAGATGAATCCTTTGTCAGTTTCTTCATTTGCAAATATTTTCTCCCATTCTGAGGGGTGTCTTTTCGTCTTGTTTATGGTTTCCTTTGCTGTGCAAACGCTTTGAAGTTTCATTAGGTCCTATTTGTTTATTTTTGTTCTTATTTCCATTTCTCTAGGAGGTGGGTCAAAAAGGGTCTTGCTGTGATTTATGTCCTAGTGTGTTCTGCCTATGTTTTCCTCTAAGAGTTTGACAGTGTCTGGCCTTATATTTAGGTCTTTAATCCATTTTGAGTTTATTTTTGTTTATGGTGTTAGGGAGTGTTCTAATTTCATTCTTTTACCTGTAGCTGTCCAGTTTTCCCAGCACCACTTATTGAAGAGGCTGTCTTTTCTCCATTGTATATTCTTGCCTCCTTTATCAAAGATAAGGTGACCATATATGCATGGGTTTCTCTCTGGGCTTTCTATCCTGTTCCATTGATCTATATTTCTGTTTTTGTTCCAGTACCACTGTCTTGATTACTGTAGCCTTGTAGTATAGTCTGAAGTCAGGGAGCCTGATTCCTCCAGCTCCGTTTTTCTTTCGCAAGATTGCTTTGGCTCCTCAGGGTCTTTTGTGTTTCCATACAAATTGTGAAATTTTTTGTTCTAGTTCTGTGATAAATGCCATTGGTAGTTTGATAGAGATTGCATTGAATTTGTAGATTGCTTTGGGTAGTATAGTCATTTTCAAATGTTGATTCTTCCAATCCAAGAACATGGTGTATCTTTCCATATGTCTGTATTATTAATTTCTTTCATCAATGTCTTATAGCTTTCTGCATACAGGTCTTTTGTCTCCTTAGGTAGGTTTATTCCTAGGTATTTTATTATTTTTGTTGCAGTGGTAAATGGGTGTGTTTCCTTAATTTCTCTTTCAGACTTTTCATCATTAGTATATAGGAATGCCAGATATTTCTGTGCATTAATTTTGTATCCTGCTACTTTACCAATTTCATTGATTAGCTCTAGTAGTTTTCTGGTAGCATCTTTAGGATTCTTTATGTATAGTATCATGTCATCTGCAAACAGTGACAATTTTACTTCTTCTCCAACTTGGATTCCTTTTATTTCTTTTTTGTCTCTGATTGCTGTGGCTAAAACTTCCAAAAGTATGTTGAATAATAGTGGTGAGAGTGGAAAACCTTGTCTCGTTCCCGGTCTTAGAGGAAATGTTTTCAGTTTTTCACCATTGAGAATGATGTTGGCTGTGCTTTGTCATATATGGCCTTTATTATGTTGAGGTTAGTTCCCTCTATGCCTACGTTCTGAAGGGTTTTTATCATAAATGGGTGTTGAATTTTGTCGAAAGCTTTTTCTGAATCTATTGAGATGATCATATGGTTTTTCTCCTTCAATTTGCTAATGTGGTTTATCACATCGATTGATTTGCGTATATTGAAGAATCCTTGCATTCCTGGGGTAAACCCTACTTGATCATGGTGTACAATCCTTTTAATGTGCTGTTGGATTCTGTTTGCTAGTATTTTGTTGAGGATTTTTGCATCTATGTTCATCAGTGATATTGGCCTGTAGTTTTCTTTCTTTGTGACATCTTTGTCTGGTTTTGGTATCAGGGTGATGGTGGCCTCGTAGAATGAGTTTGGGAGTGTTCCTCCCTCTGCTATATTTTGGAAGAGTTTGAGAAGGATAGGTGTTAGCTCTTCTCTAAATGTTTGATAGAATTCGCCTGTGAAGCCATCTGGTCCTGGGCTTTTGTTTGTTGGAAGATTTTTAATCACAGTCTCAATTTCAGTGCTTGTGATTGGTCTGTTCATATTTTCTCTTTCTTCCAGGTTCAGCCTCAGAAGATTGTGCATTTCTAAGAATTTCTCAATTTCTTCCAGGTTTTCCATTTTATTGGCATATTGTTGCTTGTAGTAATCTCTCATGATCTTTTGTATTTCTGCAGTGTCAGTTGTTACTTCTCCTTTTTTATTTCTAATTCTATCGATTTGAGTCTTCTCCCTTTTTTTCTTGATGGTTCTGGCAAATGGTTAATCAATTTTGTTTATCTTCTCAAAGAACCAGCTTTTAGTTTTCTTGATATTTTCTATTGTTTTCTTCATTTCTTTTTCATTTATGTCTGATCTGATCTTTATGATTTTTTCCTTCTTCTAACTTTGGGGTTTTTTTGTTCTTCTTTGTCTAATTGCTTTAGTTGTAAGGTTAAGTTGTTTAATTTGATTTGTTTCTTGTTTTTTGAGGTAAGATTGTATTGCTATAAACTTCCCTCTTAGAACTGTTTTTGCTGCATCCCATAGGTTTTGGGTCATTGTGTTTTCACTGTCTTTTGTTTCTAGGTATTTTTTGATGTCATCTTTGATTTCTTCTGTGATCTCTTGGTTATTTAGTACTGTATTGTTTAGCCTCCACATATTTGTATTTTTTACGGATTTTCTTCCTGTAATTGATATCTAGTCTCATAGCATTGTAGTCAGAAAAGATACCTGATACAATTTCAATTTTCTTAAATTTACTGAGGCTTGATTTGTGACCCAAGGTATTATCTATCCTGGAGAAGGTTCCATGAGCACTTGAGAAGAAAGTGTATTTTGTTGTTTTTGGATGGAATGTCCTATAGATATCAATTAAGTTCATCTTTTTTAATGTTTCATTTAAAGCTTGTGTTTCCTTATTTATTTTCACTTTGGGTGATCTGTCCATTGGTGAAAGTGGGGTGTTAAAGTCCCCTACTGTTATTGTGTTACTGTCAATTTCCCCTTTTATGGCTGTTAGCATGTGCCTTATGCATTGAGGTTCTCCTGTGTTGGGTGCATAAATATTTACAAGTGTTATATCTTCTTCTTGGATTGATCCCTTGATCACTATGTAGTGTCCTTCTTTGTGTCTTGTAGTAGTCTTTATTTTAAAGTATTTTGTCTGAAATGAGAATTGCTATTCCAGCTTTCTTTTGATTTCCATTTGCATGGAATATCTTTCTCCATCCCCTCACTTTCAGTCTGTACGTGTCCCTAGGTCTGAAGTGGGTCTCTTGTAGACTGCATATATACGGGCCTTGTTTTTGCATCCATTCAGCCAGTCTATGTCTTTTGGTTGGAGTATTTAGTCCACTTACATTTAAGGTAATTATCGACATGTATGTTCCTATTACCATTTTCTTAATTGTTTTGGGTTTGTTTTTGTAAGTCTTTTCCTTCTCTTGTGTTTCCTGCTTAGAGAAGTTCCTTTAGAATTTGTTGTAAAGCTGGTTCTGTGGTGCTGAATTCTGTTAACTTTTGCTTGTCTGTAAAGGTTTTAATTTCTCCGTCAAATGTGAATGAGATCCTTGCTGGCTAGAGTAATCCTGGTTGTAGGTTTTTCCCTTTGATCACTTTAAATATGTCCTGCCACTCCCTTCTGGCTTGCAGAGTTTCTGCTAAAAGATCAGCTGTTAACCTTATGGAAATTCCCTTGTATGTTATTTGTTGTTTTTCCCTTGCTGCTTTTAATATTTTTTCTTTGTATTTAATTTTTGATAGTTTGATTAATATGTGTCTTGGCGTATTTCTCCTTGGATTTATCCTGTGTGGGACTCTCTGTGCTTCCTGAGCTTGATTGACTATTTCCTTTCCCATATTAGGGAAGTTTTCAATTATAATCTCTTCAAATATTTTCTCAGTCCCTTTCTTTTTCTCTTCTTTGTCTGGGACCCCTATAATTCGAATGTTGGTGTGTTTAATGTTGTCCCAGAAGTCTCTGCGACTGTCCTCAAGTCTTTTCATTCTTTTTTCTTTATTCTGCTCTGCAGTAGTTATTTCCACTATTTTATCTTCCAGGTCACTTATGTGTTCTTTTATCTCAGTTATTCTGCTATTGATTCCTTTTAGAGAATTTTTAATTTCACGTATTGTGTTGTTTATCATTGTTTGCTCTTTATTTCTTCTAGGTCCTTGTTAAATGTTTCTTGTATTTTCTCCATTCTATTTCCAAGATTTTGGATCATCTTCACTATCATTACTCTGAATTCTTTTTCGGGTAGACTGCCTATTTCCTCTTCATTTGTTTGGTTTGGTGGGTTTTACCTTGCTCCTTCATCTGTTGTATGTTTCCCTGTCTTCTCATTTTCCTTATATTCCTGTGTTTGGGGTCTCCATTTCGCAGGCTGCAGGTTCGTAGTTCCCGTTGTTTTTGGTGTCTGCCCCCAGTGGCTAAGGTTGCTTCAGTGGCTTGTGTAGGCTTTCCGTTGGAGGGGACTGGTGCCTGCGTTCTGGAGGATGAGGTTGAGTCTTGTCTTTCTGGTGGGCAGGACTGCATCCAGTGGTGTGTTTTGTGTGTCTGTGAACTTATTATGATTTTCGGCAGCCTCTCTCCTAATGGGTGGGGTTGTGTTCCTGTCTTACTAGTTGTTTGGCATAGGGTGTCCAGCACTGGAACTTGCTAGTCATTTAGTAGAGCTGGGTTTTAGCATTGAGACAGAGATCTCTGGGAGAGCTTTCACCATTTGATATTACGTGGAGCTGGGAGGTCTCTGGTGGACCAATGTCCTGAACTTGGCTCTCCCACCTTAGAGGCACAGGCCTGACACCCAGCCAGAGCACCAAGATTCTGTCAGCCACACAGCTAGTTGGGCCCCAAAGTCTCCGGTCAGGACTCGGTGGCATGGCAGTAACTTCCACTCACTCCCCCACCCCACCTCCCTGCGGCAGCAGCGGGGGTGGCTCCTTGGTTCCTTTCAATTATGAGGAATTTTATAATGGAGAGTCCGTTGCTGGGTTTAGCTTTGAGTTATTTCTTTTCATGATCTATGACATTCATAAAAGAATATCCATTTTAAAAGATTTTCAAAATGACCTTTATTACATGTCCCTATGTGCAAAGCTTTGTTGGGTACTTTTGCTAAGGGGTGTTTTTTTAAATACCATTCTTTCACAGTGTAAACAGGAAATATTTGGAGTGGGTAGATTAGTCAGAGGATGGAACTGGGGAAAGTATTTGGGGATGGAGGCTTATCATGGAAGTATAAAGTGAGAGAAATGACATTTCTTGGCTCAGTTCCCAGTATTGTTTGCCAGACACGTTTTGCCTGTGAAACAAGCAGCATTCACACCCGATAGTACCACTTTCTAATCAACTGGTAGTGAATTTAAGTTTATAAGTGACAGTGTTTTGGAAATTAAAATTCCAAAGGATTAAGTAAAGTTAACCTTTGATACACTTGCCAAAGGCAAACATAAAGAACAGAAGCAACACTGAGGAGCCTCACTAGTTTCAGTCCTGTCATTTTATAAAATGAATAAGCTTTGCCAAAAGCAAAGTTGTCCTTACTCTGTTTTGAAGACTAGCACAGCTCAGTCTAAGACAGTGAATGTGTCCCAAAATAACTGGCAGTGAGTTGTGAAATTGTCTTCTTCAACGGGGTAAGGGTCATTTGGGCAGTGTTGCCAAATCATAAGGCTAGTTTTCCATGTCCCTAAACCTCAATCTTTTAAAGTTAGGCTACAGAAGAAAAAAAAATGTGGGAAATAAATTAAATCCAGCTGTGATCATTCTGCATACCTCTACATAACCCTAGTGGTGTTTAAGAGGCTCCCGGGTTTCAAGGAACATGTTATGAAAATCACTGCAAACTCTTTCTTGTTTACATTGAAATTCCCAGGAAGAATTTGAAACTTCAGTAACTCTGAGGAAAACAGGAAAAGGGGTCTTTGGTCAACACTTAACCTCAGTTGTAGCTTTCAGTGGTAGAGTATCAGAAGAAATGACATGGGTCATCTGTTGGAAGAATTTGGGGAAGGATGTTTTTATATTAAAATTTAACATAATCTCTAAAATTGCTAGCTAAGAGGACCTCTATTGTAGTAACTAGTAAAGAGCTGTGAGAGTGGGGGGCGTAGACATTGGAATGTAAGAGAGAATCGGCAAGTTTAATAAGGTAAAAATTATGTTAGTGAGGACAAGAAGGTACACTTTTTTTTTTTTTTTTTTTTTGCGGTACGCGGGCCTATCACTATTGTGGCCTCTCCCGTTGTGGAGCACAGGCTCCGGACGCGCAGGCTCAGCGGCCATGGCTCACGGGCCCAGCCGCTCCGCGGCATGTGGGATCTTCCCGGACCGGGGCACGAACCCGTGTCCCCTGCATCGGCAGGCGGACTCTCAACCACTGCGCCACCAGGGAAGCCCAGAAGGTACACTTTTAGACATGGGAAAATACTGTCTGTGGCTAAAGAAAGTCTACATGAGGTAGCTTTTAAAAATCAAAAGACTAGGAAGCTTGTTCACATTAAGCCCTGATCCTGATTCTGAGCTCCAGCCCTGTTTCTGTTCCTTGTTTCATTCCCAAGCCAAGGCATAAATGAAGGGTTAAAGTGATTCTTCTAAATTCTTCACAGGAGGGAGTTGAAACACCTAAGACTTTGATTTAAGAAACTTTCTAATTTTTAAACTTATAACCAGGTAGGTAACTGTCCAATTAATTGGTTTTTCATATATATAAATATTTATCATTTTTAATAAGTTAGAAGTCACCATGAATCAGACTGTCTTTCTGAAATGCTGTCGGAAATGTTTAACATGTTTCCTTTTCGCTTTTTCTCAAACTGACATGGGAGAAGGCTATCGGAGGGAGGTTCCAAAGTCTTCCCCTCACTCTCAGGGCTGCTACTGAATGAGGAGGAGCTGCCTTGACCAAGGACCGTATTCCTTATATGGACTTGAGCAGCGTGCTCTTCAAAGATCTGTAATTGCTTGTGTCGTGCCAGCTCAGCACTGGCTGTTCTCAAGGGAAAAAGTTGTGAAACTTCACAAACCTGAGTTAGGATTAGAGGTCATAGCAGCCAAGTCATAGTTCATGGTCGAGTGCCGACAGCTGACACTCAAGGAAGTCAGGATGGAGGGCATCTTATTGATATGGATGGAGGGCATCTTGATATCATTGATATGGATTGCCAGTGTAAGAAAGGAGAAGTTCTCCCTCCCAACTCACCACACCCATTTAAAAAGAAATTGATTGGCACTGAAGATTTGAAATGTAGAAGAGAAAGTTGCTGGGATAAGGTTTAAAAAAAAAATCCACACTTTGGAACAGAAAAGAAATAAAACAGTTAAATCAGTGATGAATAAAAATAAAGTTGGGGGGCTTCCCTGGTGGTGCTGTGGTTAAGAATCCGCCTGCCAATGCAGGGGACACAGGTTCGATCCCTGGTCCGGGAAGATACCACATGCCGCGGAGCAACTAAGTCCGTGCGCCACAACTACTGAGCCTGTGCTCTAGAGCCCGCGAGCCACAGCTACTGAGCCCACGTGCTGCAACTACTGAAGCCTGCGTGCTTAGAGCCCGTGCTCCACAACAAGAGAAGCCACCGCAATGAGAAGCCCATGCACCGCAACGAAGAGTAGCCCCCACTCACCGCAACTAGAGAAAGCCTGCACACAGCAACGAAGACCCAACGCAGCCAAAAATAAATAAATAAAAATTTATAAATAAATAAGTAAATACAATTGGGGATGAAGAAAATCATATGATGTGAAAATGGAGTAAAAATTAGAAAAATACAATATAAGAGACAAGGTAATGCTACAAACTTAAAAACTGCAATAATTCGGTTTCTTACTATGTTTGCCTTTTAAGTATTAAGTAAATTTGAAATATTTCTAATGATGGTCAATTTAATATTTTTACTGGCAACTTAAGTTCTTGGCTAAACTTCCTAGAGCTATTTATAGACAATTTTCCCTCGCCTGCCTATAAAAATACATCACTGTAGTATTTTTAACAGCAAAGCCTGTATGAGACAATTTACTTTCATGACCTGTCAGATTCTTGTGGCTGCTTCGAAGTAGCCTCATTTGGAAACCCTTGTTTGTGGATTTTTTTTGGTCCCAAATTGGTGTCATTCTTTACTAAAAAAAAAAAAATGTAGTAGTGTATTCATTAAGCATTCACTACATACAGCTACAACTTCATTTTATATAATTTCACACCACTTCAGGTATTTTGGTTACTTCCAGAAATAATTTTTAGATCTAGGTGACCCTGAAGAAGGATCTGCTTTCTCTTTAATACAAACCAAAGCTGCTGCTATGTTATTTTTCTTTAAGCTTCCACATGGTTTATAAGTAACAAGAAGTAGGGAGCAAAAAAAGAAGTACGTTTTTTATAAAATGAGCTATAGGGAGGGGGTGTTTTTGAGAGGTTGTAAAATACCATTCTTTACCTCCAGCCAGGAGTATACTCACATCATATAGATCAGAAATGGCAACTAAGTTTCCTTGCATGTGCCAATCAGTTGTCACTGATCACTTGCTAGTTGCTGCTTGGAGAATCATATGGAGAAGGGTTTAGAAGTTTAGTTCAGGCTCAGCAAGAGAAAGTGATGTGATTTTGAAATCTTCAAGAATTTTTTCAAAAATGTTAATGAGTTTAGAGGAATTATGGTTATTTTTGGCAAGAAGAAACGTTATCAGTAAGCAGCACAGAGACGCTTACCTCCACCCACTACTACTACTAGACTACTACTAGTATTCTTCTGGATGAATAAACTAATTTTTAAAAAATTAAAGATCTCCAAGGCATTTGGAAGAGCTGTTATATTAGTTACTCATAGCTTAGCGGTAATTAATTAAATAATCTAAGCCCTAGGTGAGGTCAGTTGAGCTGTGGGAATGAAATGGAACTTGATTAGGGGAGAAGAGGAGTGATAATTTGTGGGCAGGAGACATCAGAAGGCTTCCTAAAATGTAAAATATTTTTGAGAGATTTTGGCTCTCTCGGTTGCCAATGTCTTCTCTAGGTCACTGATGAAAATGTCAAATAGAGCCTGGCCTTGGTTTGACACCTGCTAAACATTATTTATGTCTTAAGACCACATCAAACCATTTGTAACCATTCTATTTATAAGTTTCCTGAGCACCCTTCTGAGTTTCCAGATATAAACTATAGCAGTGTTCTTGGCACTTAGCTGATAGATTTGCCTGAAAATACAGTTCTCTGATTTAGCATAAGAATCTTCTTTTCATGGTTTTACTTTCCTCTGTAATTCTGGGATGGTGGAAATTGTATGTGACAAAGTTTGAAAAGACTTGTATTTTAGCTCTAGAGTTCTAGCTCTAGTTAATTGTGTAATTTTGTACAAACTGGTTAATCTCTTTGGACCTCAGAAATGAACGTTAGCCCAGATCAGCATTTCCCAACTGCTGGGCCTCAAATTCCAGAATGTCCTATCTATTGACAAGGGCCTGCAAATAATTATGCAGCCCAGGATTGTCTGGCTGAGTACCTCTACCACATGTGAAAGGTTGTGGAGTTACTGTCTCCAAAGAAGACTTTCGAAAAGGGTGGAAAACACCGCCATAGGTTATGAACAAGCTTCTCTCTCTCTCTCTCTTAGCTTTTAACTCATGGACCCCTCCTCTATATTTGACAAGGATAAGAATAATCACTTCTATTTTATAGTAAAATAACCTTGAGGCATAGAAAAGTATAATCAATTAAGTTCTCCCATATTATATGATGGCTTTTTCATTGATGTAGGAATTGAATGCTGTATTTTGAGTATGTTTGTTTTCCTCAGCTAAGTGCCACATATGATCTTTATTATATTTGGCTCCTTTCTCTGATAATAATTAAACAAGCATGGATTTGTGATTACGTACTTGATTTAATTAAAATATCCTCTGGGTGATAGATTCCAATGAGAAGCAGAAGCAGAGTATGCAATGAGTTATTTTCATAAAAGATGCAATTTGACTTTTGCCAGAATTGACTGGTGGAGTCTCACTGTCAGCTAACATGAGCTATGGAAACTTGGCTCTCTGCAGAGCTAGCCACATGGTGCTAGATACTCTTTTCACAGTGCCAGGAGATATCTATGATGTCAAAACCCACAGGATAGCTGAGTTCAGAATGTAGGCTATGTACTCAGCAGGACACCAAAGAAAGTTGCTTGCGTCATACAGACAAACTGTATTTGGAATTGACGTCTTTGAGAGATCAAACTTCCACTGATATTTTAAAAACTTTGAGCTTAACAAGTCCTCACAGGGAGAACACATGTCGGGAGCTACAGACACACTTATGTCGGGTGTCTTAACCGATGACTGCCAGGAATTGTGGCATTTCTTAATTGTATGTAGAAAGATACACATTTTCCATTTCCAAGAGTTGGTGAGGTTAAAAAAAAATCTAACCAAAAAATATGATGTTTCCATCTTAAAAGTGGAGGTTTAGTGGGATAACACATAAATTCAATGATTCTCTTCTTTCAGACTCCAGACCTTATGCTACAGGTAAGGAGTACACTGTGTGTTTACTTCAAGGGATTCATGAACTTGCTTAGGCAAAGAGCCTTAACTGTTGGTTGATTAAATAATATATTTTGTCTATTTGTACTGCTATGTACACTACTGTGGCTAATACAATATTAATTCATTAAAAGGTATTACTGATATTATGTCTTTTTACAGTATTGTTTTTATGTTTATATGCGTGTGTGCATATATATATTTATTTAATCTACTGATCTTAAGAGTTCAAGAGTTATCACATGGGGGTCTGTGATATTTTGCTTGTCAAGGGCCCTCACTTTGAAAAGGTTGGGATCCACTGTCTTAATGGATTTCAGGTAGAGTGACAGCTGATGGAGATTTATTTTTGGCAAAGGGGCTCTCTGGCTGTAGCTGTCTGTATGCTAGGATAAAGGGCAAAACGTGTCGTAAGAAGAAGCAACCTTAACTAGTATTCTACAGGCCACAGACTAAATTTTACTTGTAAGAATAACGCTTAGTGTGAGAAGTGATTTCTCTCCCAAATCCAAGGTGTCACCTTATTTCTAAGTTATGGGACCAAAATAACAATAAAAACAACAGATTCTAAATGTTTTATTTGATCTCATGATGCCAGGTATTATCCATCTAAATCACTGGTATTTTAAAGTTAGTTCAACTACATAACAGATATTTGCTCTAAGAGGAAGAAAATGACAAAGTATTAGTTAGAAGAAATATTAAACTGCTATAGGTATAGGGGTTATGCTTGAGTGAAGCTAGTTATGGCAAGTGAGATGGCTGCCGCCCTCTAGTGGTTAGTGGTTCTCTCTCTCCCTCTCTTTCCCGATGTCTCTCTCTCACCTCAAGTGCCTGAGACATTTCCCTGAGAAGTTTCCTGTTTCCTCTTATTCAATCAAAGCACCATAAAAAAAAAAAAAAAAAGAAAGAAACAAAAAAGAGTTTGCAGTCTATTGCCACTCTCATCTTCAAATCCCAAGAGATTTTATCCCCCTGGCTTAAAGGCACACTCATATATATTTATATATATATATAATATGTATATATATGTGGGTTTTGCTTGTAGCTATCATGGATTTTTACATTTAACCAAAAATATTTGTTGAATATCTACTATGAAACTACCTGTATGCGACTATTCACAGAAAAAGTATGAGATAATTCTCACCCTGAAGAAACTTTTAATATAGGAGAGGATATGAACAAACATGAAATTTTTTTTTATCATGAAGGCCAAAGAGTTTTATTTACTAGAAAAACAATTCTTTGGTTTTACATGCTTGACTCACTGGTCATTGAGATAAGATGATTTTCAGTGTTTAGCAAAATTTTTAAAAAGAAAATTATAGTGCTAGAGGATGCCCATGTTACAAAAATTGGCATAGGTGTGTGTGATGGGGGAGGATGAGGACACAGTCCTAGCTGTGTCCCTTATTTACACCTCTTCTTAAACTGTCATATTTACTCGTTGCCTTGCTTGTAAGAAGACGAAAGACTGGTAAGACATCGCTGATAATTTTCATTCCTTTTCCAGGTCAATAAAGGACATTATAGGACTAATTGTCACCCTAATGCCGTACTTAGATGTGAGCACATTGTCTTGTGCATGAGTATCCAGAAAATGTCTAGCCTCCCAGTGCATTTATACCTCATGATTTCAGATTCCTTGCTCTCTAGGGATAGTTGTATGTTAAGAACAGAAAAGGAGGTCTTATAAATGTTTCTATAAGTATGTTCAGTAAATTCTTATCATGCAAGTAAAAGAATATAATTTGTACTAAACATTGCATTTGATTGTGGACCCACACATTATAGGACTATGTAATGGCAGTCAGATAATACTAATAAAAGGTATTCTTAGAGATTTAAACTTATTCCTAAAGAGTTTTAAAAGTTTGCCCATGTGTAGAATGAGTCTCTTTTAAATTTTAATAGGCTTAAAAAGTTTTCTTTTTAAAACTAAGACTATTTGGGGGGCATACATTTAAAAATATTTGAAAAAAATTGATTTAGAAGATAACCTGACTTGGAATGCCCTCATGTAAGATTTCTGAGGAACTTAGTTGATTTTATAGTATAAATATGAACAGATCATATGATATCACAGGAAAAATATCTAATGAAGACATCAATTGCATTAATATAAGTATGATATTCAGATCAGTACTGTTCTCTGTCCTGGGCAGGTACATGTGAGATACTGTGTTCTATTCTGGGTATCAGAGTTTAATGATGTCAACTAATCACAGAGTTTTCAGAAGCAGGAAATTTTGGAAGTTGTATGGAGAACAGCTAAACAAACTGGGGCAAAACACTAAAGATGATATTTTAGCTCGTTTTAAATATATGTAAGACTGGGCTTCCCTGGTGGCGCAGTGGTTGAGAGTCCGCCTGCCGATGCAGGGGACACGGGCTTGTGCCCGGGTCCGGGAAGATCCCACATGCCGCAGAGCGGCTGGGCCATGGCCGCTGAGCCTGTGCGTCCGGAGCCTGTGCTCCGCAATGGGAGAGGCCACAACAGTGAGAGGCTCGCGTACCGCAAAAAAAAAAAAAAAAAAATATATATATATATATATATATGTAAGACTATGATGTAGAAGGAAAGAAAATGAAAGAGGAAACAGATATTGAGTCTAAACCTATAGTTTAAAAATTCCACTTTTTTCTATATAAAATATGTATCAAATTCATACCTTTCTTTCTTCTCACTTAATATGTCTCCTAGATTTGGCCCAGTCTCTTTATTCTCAATATCATTACTTTAATTTGGATTATTGTAATAAATGTGTATCTGGTTTTTACAGCTCACCCCTGACCTCATCCATCTTAATGCTGTTACTAAATGATTTCTCTTAAAATATTGTTGGTGTCATGGAACTACAATTCTAAACTATGGCTGACCTTTAAACGGCCCCATTCACAGTTTATGCTGATTTCACCCTGATCTTATTTTCTATTATTTCTGATGGGCCATCTACTCAACTTAAGTTTGTTCCTCCACTATCCCACATATATGTCATGTTCTTTGTCAGTTCCATAACTGACAAAGTTATATCTTTCATTTTCCCACTCCAAACCCTCTGTCCATAAATTTCTCCCTATGCATCCAATTCTTATCTATTCTTTGAGAGCCATTACATGTCATTCTTTTCTTGAGGTCTTCTTAAACTAGTCTAACCATAATAATTTTGCATCATAATTCCCATAGTGTATTTTGACTGACATTTAATACTTTTAAAATAAGGCATAGTTACAAAATAATACTTATTTCATGATATTGCTCATCATTTCACTCTAGTCAAATTTTATACTGTCGAGATAGATTTTTTCAGTGATGACCCTGATTCATCCATGCCTCCTTGTACCTGTGGCCTTGGAGAGACTCCAAATGGATTTGGCCATTTGACATGTGGCCAAAGAGGCAATAAGCAAGTGCCATGTAAAAAGAGACTTGAAAAATGTTGTGCCCTGGAGCTTGCCTTCTCTTGCTGCTCTTTGGCACCCTGAGACCAAACATGTGAAAGAACTTAGGCTACCTTGATGGAGACATGTGGCCCGGTCAACCTTGCTCCCTAATCCAGGGTCAGTACCAACTAAACGCCAGTATCAACTGCCAGACATATGAGTGTGGCTGCCCTAGAGCCACTAGCCCCCAACCAACCCAGCCAACATACTGCAGCTGCGTGACTGAGCGCAAGCAAGACCAACAGAAGAACTGGCCAGTAGGCATTGCCGACTCATAGAATTGCTAGGTAAGGAAAAAAAAAGATTGTTGTCCTAAGTCACTACTTTTAAGGGTGGCTTGCTTTGCAGCAAAAGCTGCTGGATATATAATAATAGTTCTTTATCAGTCAATTTTTACTTGGGTTCTAGATCTGCCTCAGCACCTAAACTGTGAGTTATCTGAGAGCAAGAACCATGAAATCTTTTCTGAAATCTTCAGGATTTTAGCTAATTGACAATGTATAGACAATTTGATTAAAATTTTCCTCTAATAATTTTAATTTTTTTTTTTTTTGCATCGTAAGGATGAAATTACCAATCTTTACACACAACGACATCACCTGCATTTTCTAATTTTAGGAAGGATAAAATTGTTTTAAAATATAAAATTCATGATAAGTATAACCTTGGATTAGACCTTAGATTTTTTTAAAATTTCTATAAAGAATGATACTGAGACAATTAGCAAAATCTGAATACGGACTGTATATTAGATAATAGTAATTTATCAGTGTAAAATTTCCTCGATTTTATAATTACATTATGGTTATATAAGAAAATGATTCAGTAAAAATAGTAGTACAAAATTTACTATTATTAAATAAGTATATATGGAGAGAGGAACAAGAAGGGGGTGAGACAGAGAGACGGAGAAAATCTTTTGGCAAAATGCCAAGAATCTGGTGAGTCTTAGGTGAAGGGTACAATGGGATTCATTATACTATTCTTGTATCTTTTTGATATATTTGGAATTTTTATTCAAAAAAAAAGAGGTAAGAGCCACTGCTCACCAAGTAATTTAAACATTTTAACTTATAAAAGGTATAGGTCACTGCTGTTTAAAATGGAAAGTCTGTTGGACACTAAGAATAAGCTGACAGTTACTCCATCAACTCCACTGTCATCACTCATTATCCTAAGGAATTTGTTCTTTAGTCCGTGATGAAGGATTGGAGAAGGAACAGCAGACCATGTGCAATGAATGCTGTAGACTGGGTGGCTAGAAATAAGCTTGGGGATCTTCAGGCTTACCAGATCTTGTAATATATGCAAAAGTTACCAGTAGATTCTAAAAACAAATGCTTTCCAACATTATTCCTGGAAATAGTGTAGCACTGACCTACTATTCTACTCTAAGAGGATGTCCCACTGCAGTGAAGAGCTGCTTACTTTGCAATTAATAAATGATACAAGAGGAGCGAGATTACACTACAATTTTTTTTCCTTTGGGTAGGAGATACAGAATTGAAACTTAAACCATTTAATGATTTCCTAAATGTTCAGAGTCCTTTTCTCTGTAGACTGAGCTATGGGATCATCAGGAATTTAACACAATGACCCCTGTTAAAATTTATCTGAAATTCCTTGACTTCTTTACTATTGTATATATGTATAAATAATAAAAACCTTCATTTGCTGGAAAAACTCTGGAATGCTACCAACTAATTTGATATGTTTACTATTTCAGGAAAATTTTTTACGATAGGAACTTTAATCTTTAATTACAAGATGTTATAGATACTGTTTTATTGAAATACACAATGAAAACAAGCAAAACAGTCTGAAATTAAACTCCAAATGTTTAATTCCAAATGCTGTTAAGAGGGTGAATATTTCCTTTAGGCATTTTAGGCATTGATTTAAACATCTTTTGCAAAGTATTGATTTTAGTAAGAAGTATATTTTAAAAATCTGAACTAATTTTATGTTTATGTTAGATTGGACTCCATTAAAAATAATGGCCTTTTTCCTAGATATTCTTAGATGAAAGCATTGAATTAAAACAAAGGGATGTTGGGACTTCCCTGGTGGTCCAGTGGTAAAGAATCTGCCTCCCAATGCAGGGGATGCGGGTTCGATCCCTGGTCGGGGAATTAATATCCCACATGCCGTGGTGCAACTCAGCCCACACACCACAACTACTGAGCTCACGCACCTCAACTAGAGAGCCCGCTGCCACAAACTACAGAGCCCATGCCCTCTGGAGCCCGTGCCACAACTAGAGAGAGAAAACCCGCACGCCATAACTAGAAAGAAGCTGCAATGAAGAGCCCGTGCACTGCAACAAGCACCGCAACAAGCACCACAACAAAAGGTCCTGCATGCTGCAATGAAGACCTGATGCAGTCAAATAAATAAATAAATATTAAAAAACAAAAAAACAAAGGAATGTTAAGCTTTGCTGCAATTGACACTCTTATTTGGGAATAAGAGATAAATACATAGGCCAGTAGCCAAAGTATGGGTCAAGTAAGGATCAAAGAGAGAAGATTGTGGTTAAAATAGAACTTTCTTTAAAAGCATGCTATGTTTTTCATTACCGATGGAAAATAAGTTCACAGCCAAGATAAAATCTCCCTGATGATGTTCGTTATCATCTACACAGTGTGCTAAGTTCAAAGGCAAATGGCCCTAAAAGTGCTGGAATCATCACTTGGCATCCATTAACAAAATCATGATCAAGACATACTGGCATGAGAACCCCTTTAACATAGACAAGTCCAAAATATGTAGCTCTAGTAAGAATAACAAAGAATTAGTGTACAAAGAGTAAAGCTCCCTGAAGAAAAAAATAAAATTTCCCACTTAGATTGTAAAAATATTTACCCTATAACTTGAACTGGGGTAGAGGCAAAAAAAAATTTCTCTTGAAATGCTCAAAAATCCAATTTCCTGTATGGTTTTGTGATATTTTTCCCCTTGCATAAATGAGATAACTGGGCCATAATGCTTATTTTAAAATACATTTTACCTTTTCTAACTGAGCCCAGATTCCACCTACTTAACTATCCCTGGTTCAACTCCATTCTTTAGCACTCCATCTTGTCACTGGTTGGAAGTGATGAGGTATGCCCTGGTTTCTTCCTATTTATAGAGCAGAGGCAATGAACCAAAATGACAGATGTGGCTTATGTTAGTTAGGGCTTAAGTGAAAGTCTTATGCTCTAGGCTTGTGTGTGAACCTAAAGAATGAGGAGTGGGCTCTTCACTAACTTCTCTTCTCCTTTGCTTATCAATTTTGATTAATCAACCATATATATACTTAGGAACTGGCAAAGGTAAATTATCTTCTCTTACTTACTAAATAAGAACTTCTAAATAATTGTAAACCTCTAAATAAATGAAGTTTAGCACATCCTTGTATCTGTTATTCAGGAGCTTTTTTCCTCCGTGCAGCCTGAATCATTAATTGTTCAGTTGTTTTTTTTAAAAAATATTTATTTATTTATTTATGGCTGCATTGGGTCTTTGTTGCTGCATGTGGGTTTTTTCTAGTTGCGGTGAGTGGGGCTACTCTTCTTTGTGGTGTGAGGGCTTCTCATTGCGGTGGCTTCTCTTGTTGTGGGGCACGGTCTCTAGGTGTTCGGGCTTCAGTAGTTGTGGCATGTGGGCTTCAGTAGTTGTGGCTCGCAGGCTGTAGAGCGCAGGCTCAGTAGTTGTGGTGCATGGGCTTAGGTGCTCAGCGGCATGTGGGATTTTCCCGGACCAGGGCTCGAACCCGTGTCCCCTGCATTGGCAGGCAGATTCTTAACCACTGCAACACCAGGGAAATCCCAATTGTTCAGTTTTAATATTTTATATTTACTTAAGAAGAAATGGTGACCTATTATCCTCTTTAAATTTGTTCATATCCTACTGGGCTTAGAATACCATCCTTTAAATGAAAGAATATGGGTTCTATTCATCTCAATTGATTATAAATCTTAAAAAGGTCAAGTTGGTCTCTGGATTATGCTATTCATTCATTCATACAACAGATATTTCTTGAGTATGTGCCACATGCCAGGCATTTACTAGCACAGCACAGAATACATAGTAAAGAATACACATTCCTCACTCTTACGGGTTTGATATCTTATGTAGGATAAAACCAAGTGTGTAGACAATTATGATACAGCACTATAAAGAAGTATAAGTTCTAGGATGAGGTTAAGTTACAAGGTGCTATGAAAGCATATAGAAAAGCAATACAACTCAACGTTTGACACTGGGAAATTTCCCAGAGAAAGTAATACCTGAAATAAAAACTGAAAGACAAGTAGGAGTAAGGATCTGAAGACCAAATATGAAGGAGGGGAGGGGCAATAGAAAGATGGAAAAGCATTTCAATGAGAGGTACCAGCATGAGCAAGGCCCCAAAGGTTAGAGATAGCATGATGTGAGCCTAGACACTGGGACGGAATGAGAAGAGATGTGGTTGGCGATGTCAAATATTGAAGATAATTTCCATCCTTGTTAGGATTTCAAGCTTTGCCATGAAAGCAATGAGCAGCCATTGTCGACTTTTAAAGTAGGAAACAGACAATATAAAAATCACACTGTCTGCAATTGGAAATGGATCAGAGCTGGGAAATACTGTTAAGAATATGATTAGGAAGATGTTGCAATGATCTCAGCAAGAATGATGGAGATTTAAATCAAGGGATGGAGAGAAGTTGATAGATTTGGGGGAGATTTAGAAAGTGGACTTTAAAAGACTTGGTAATTAACTGGTGAGAGACAGGGAGAGAGAAAGACAGAGAGAATTAAAAAATAATATGCACAGTTCTTGTCAGGGCAACTGATGGATGGTAGAGATATTAATAGTTATAAATGTGATATGGAGCACAGGAGAGAAATTCACCTTCCAGATTAAGATTTGGAAGTCATCGGCATATAGACTATAATTAAAACGGTGAGCTATGCATATAACCATGTGGGGTATGTGTAGGTGAAAAGAAGAGGAGGCCTGAAACATAACCATGAAAGAGACCAACATTAAAGGAATCAGTTGAGTGAGATGAACCTGCAAAACAAACTGAGATGGATAACCCAAAGAGACATGAGGAAAATCTAGGTCTATGGTGTCAAGGAAATCAAAAGAAGCCAGTGTCACCAATGCCAATATCATATGGAATTAAGTCATATGAACACCAAAGATTATACTTATTAATGGCCCATACCTTGAAGATATTGCTTTCCCAGTCTTTCCCTTTGACTACCTACTTGGCCACATCTTAAAAGAAATATTGGAAGTTAAAAACTACGTATTCTATTAGTGAGTATATTAATGATGTCACTGTAATATGTGTATTGTAAGTTTAAAAAAATTGTAGTACTAAAAATAGAGTTAACATATGACCCAGCAATCCCACTCCTAAGCATATATCCAGAGAAAAGCATAATTCGAAAGGATGCATGCACCCTGATGTTCATTGCAGCACTATTTACAATAGCCAGGACATGGAAGCAACCTAAATGTCTATCAACAGAGGAATGGATAAAGAAGATGTGGTACATATGTACAATGGAATATTACTCAGTCATAAAAAGGAACGAAATTGTGTCATTTGCAGAAACGTGGATGGACCTAGAGACTGTCATACAGAGTGAAGTAAGTCAGAAAGAGAAAAACAAATATCATATAATATCGCTTACATGTGGAATCTATAAAAATGATACAGATGAACTTATTTGAGAGCAGAAATACAGACACAGATGTTGAGAATAAATGTATGGATACCAAGGGGGGAGAGGTAGTGGGATGAATTGAGAGATTGGGATTGACATAAATACACTACTATGTATAAAATAGATAACAAATGAGAAACTACTATTTAGTATAGGGAACGCTATTCAATGATCTGTGGTGACCTAAATGGGAAGGAAATCTAAAAAAGAGTAGATAGATGTATACATATAACTAATTCACTTTGCTGTATAGCAGAAACTAACACAACATTGTAAAGCAACTCTAGTCCAATAAAAATTAATTTTAAAAATAGTAGTAATCATTTAAATTTCAGCAACATATTTTCCTTCCCTTTCCAGATCTGAAGTTGTAATCAGGGGTGCATAATGTATTAAATTGTTAGTTAGGAATTAATTTGGTTATGAAACCGAGGGGAAAATCCTTGTGTGGAGCAATAGAGTTATTAGGCTAATTATTTAGAACTCAGATTTTGGACTCAAAGAGAGGTGGGTTTGAATATATTGCTACACATTTAGTAGTTATGTGACACTGGATAAACATCTTAAGTTCTCCAGCCTCAGTTTCCTCACCTGAAAATTGGAGGTAATAACAGTATGTATCTTTAAGTGTTTTTGTAAATACTAAACGTGATAATTTATGTAACATGATTAATACATTAATTAAATAGTTATTTCTTAGTAACATCATTGGCCTTATTAACAGATTATAACTGATTGAGCTAAATATCAAATACTCTGGTGATTTTTGCTCTGGTGCTTGTGTTTCATAAAAATTACAAAAACATTTGTATGAAAATCAGTGAGGAAACAGCAGACTTGTACCAAATATAGATCAGGTATGATCGGGCGTGTTCAGGGTGGTATGGCCATAGACAACAATATAAATCAAAGGACCTAACAGACATATTCAGAACAGTCCAACAGCAGCAGAGTACACATTCTTTTCAAGTGCACACGGAACATTCACCAGGATAGAACATGTCAGGCGGCAAAACAAGTCTTAACAAACTTAGGAAGACCGAAGTCATATCAAGTATCTTTTCTGACCACAATGGTATGAAACTAGACAACAGTAATAGGAAGAAAATTGGAAAATTCATAGATATATAGAAATTAAAAACCCACTCTAAAAAACCAATAGGTCAAAAAAGAAATCAAAAGGGAAATCAAAAATATCTTGAGACAAATGAAAATGGAAACACAATATACCAAAATTCATGGGATGCACCAAAAGCAGGTCTAAGAGGGAAGTTCATAGCAATAAATGCCTACATTAAGAAAAAAGACAATCTTAAACAAACAAACTAACTTTACACCTCATCGAACTAGAAGAAGAAGAATAAACTAAAGGCAAAGTTAACAGAAGGAAGGAAATAATAAAGATCAGACTAGAAAGAAATGAAATGAGCCTAGAAAAACAATAGAAAAGATTAATGAAACTAAGAGTTGGTTTTTTGAAAAGATAAACAAAGTTGACAAACTTCAGTTGGACTAACAGAGAAAGAAAAAGGGAAGACTCAAACAAGTAAAATTATAAATGAAAGAGGAGACATTACAGCAAACACCACAGAAATACAGAGGATCATAAGAGACTATTATAAACAATTATATGCCAACAAATAGAAGAAATGGATAAATTCCTAGAAACATAAGACCTACAAAGACTGAATCATGAAGAAATAAAAGATCTAAATAGACCAATGATGAATAAGGAGTTTGAATCAGTATTCAAAAATCTCACCAAAAATAAAATCCCAAGACCTGATGGCATCACTGGTGAATTCTACCAAACATTTAAAGAAAAATTAATACCAACCCTTCTCAAACTCATCCAAAAAACTGAAGAGAACGCTTCCAATATCATTTTACAAGACCAGATTTAGTCTGATACCAAAACCAGACAAGGACACTACAAGAAAACAAAATTACAGGCCAATATCCCTCATAAACATAGATGCAAAAGTCTTCAATAATGTACTAACAAACTGAATTCAACAGCACAGTAAAAGGATTATACACCATAATCAAATGGGATTTGCTCCAGGGATGCAAGGATGGATCAACATACATAAATCAATAAATGTACTGCACCACATTAAAAGAATGAAGGATTAAAAATCATATGATCATCTCAATAGATACAGGACAATCATTTGACAAAATTCAACAGCCTTTCATGTTAAAAAACTCTTAGCAAGACAGAGGACCTTCAAGATGGCTGAGAAGTAAGAAGTAGAGATCACCTTCCTCCCCACAAATAAATGAAAAATACATCTACATGTGGAACAACTCCTACAGAACACCTACTGAATGCTGGCAGAAGACCCCAGACTTCCCAAACAGAAAGGAACTCCCCACGTACCTGTCCATGTGGCTGACAGTGTCTTGGTGCTCTGGCTGGGTGTCAGGCCTGAGCCTCTGAGGTGGGAGAGCCATGTTCAGGACACTGGACCACCACAGACCTCCCAGCCCCATGTAATATCAATCAGCAAGAGCTCTCCCAGAGATCTCCATCTCAACATGAAGACCCAGCTCCAATGAATGACCAGCAAGCTCCACTGCTGGACACCGCATGCCAAACAACTAAAAGAGAGGAACACAACCCCACCCATTAGCAGAGAGTCTGCCTAAAATCATACTAAGTTCACAGACACCCCAAAACACACCACCAGACATGGTCCTGCCCACCAGAAAGATCCAGCCTCATCCACCAGAACAAAGGCACCAGTCTCCTCCACCAGGAAGTCTACACAACCTATTGAAGCAACCTTACCTACTAGGGGAAGACATCAAAAACAACGGGAACTATGAACTGGCAGCTTGTGAAAAGGAGACCCCAAACACAGTAAGTTAAGCAAAATGAGAAGACAGAGAAATACACAGAAGATGAAGGAGCAAGGTAAAAACCCACCAGACCAAACAAATGAAGAGGAAGTAGGCAGTCTACCTGGAAAAGAATTCAGAGTAATGATAGTAAAGATGATCTAAAATCTTGGAAATAGAATGGAGAAAATACAAGAAATGATTAACAGAGACCTAGAAGACCTAAAGAGCAAACAAACAATGATGAAACCACAATAAATGAAATTAAAAATTCTCTAGAAGGAATCAATAGCAGAATAACTGAGGCAGAAGAATGGATAAGTGACCTGTAAGACAGAATGGTAGAATTCACTGCCACAGAACAGAATAAAGAAAAAAGAATGAAAAGAATTCAGGACAGTCTCAGAGACCTCTGGGACAACATCAAATGCACCAACATTCGAAATACAGGGGTCCCAGAAGAAGAAGAGAAAAAGAAAGGGACTGAGAAAATATTTGAAGAGATTATAGTTGAAAACTTCCCTAATATGGGTAAGGAAATAGTCAATCAAGTCCAGAAAGCACAAAGAGTCCAATACAGGATAAATTCAAGGAGAAACACCGAAGAAACATATTAATCAAACTATCAAAAATTAAATACAAAGAAAAAATATTAAAAGCAGCAAGGGAAAAGCAACACATAACATACTAGGGAATCCCCATAAGATTAACAGCTGATCTTTCAGCAGAAACTCTGCAAGCCAGAAGGGAGTGGCAGAACATATTTAAAGTGATGAAAGGGAAAACCTACAACAAAGACTACTCTACCCAGCAAGGGTCTCATTCAGATTTCACAGAGAAATTAAAACCTTTACAGACAGGCCAAAGCTAAAAGAATTCAGCACCACCAAACCAGCTTTACAACAAATTCAAAGGAACTTCTATATGCAGGAAACACAAGAGAAGGAAAAGACTTACAAAAACAAACCCAAAACAATTAAGAAAATGGTCATAGGAACATACATATCGATAATTACCATAATGCAAATGGTTTAAATGCTCCAACCAAAAGACATAGATTGGCTGAATGGATACAAAAACAAGACCCATATACATGCTGTCTACAAGAGACTCACTTCAGATGTAGGGACACATACAGACTGTAAGTGAGGGGATAGAAAAAGATATTCAATGCAAATGGAAATCAAAAGAAAGCTGGAGTAGCAATTCCCATATCAGACAAAATAGACTTTAAAATAAAGATTATTACAAGAGACAAAGAAGGACACTACATAATGATCAAGGGATCAATACAAGAAGAAGATATAACAATTGAAAATATTTATACACCCAGCATAGGAGCACCTCAATACATAAGGCAAATGCTAACAGCCATAAAAGGGGAAATCGACAGTAACATAATCATAGTAGGGGACTTTAACAACCCACTTTCACCAATGGACAGATCATCCAAAATGAAAATAAATAAGGAAACACAAGCTTTAAATGATACATTAAACAAGATGGACTTAAGTGATATTTATAGGACATTCCATCCAAAAACAACAGAATACATTTTCTTCTCAAGTGCTCATGGAACATTCTCCAGGATAGATCATATCTTGGGTTACAAATCAAGCCTTGGTAAATTTAAGAAAATTGAAATCGTATCAAGTATCTTTTCTGACCACAATGCTATGAGACTAGATATATCAATTAGAGGGGAAAAAAACTGTAAAAAATAAAAAAAATGGAGGCTAAAAAATATTCTATTAAATAACCAGAGATCACTGGAGAAATCAAAGAGGAAATCAAAAAACACCTAGAAACAAATGACAATGAAAACACAATGGCCCAAAACCTATGGGATGCAACAAAAGCTGTACTAAGAGGGAAGTTTATAATAAAATCCTACCTCAAGAAACAAGAAAAATCACAAATAAACAACCTAACCTTACACCTAAATCAATTAGAGAAAAAAGAACAAAAACCCCCCAAAGTTAGCAGAAGGAAAGAAATCATAAAGATCAGAACAGAAATAAATGCAAAAGAATTGAAGGAAACAATAGCAAAGATCAAGAAAACTAAAAGCTGGTTCTTTGAGAAGATAAACAAAATTGATAAACCATTTGCCAGAAGCATCAAGGAAAAAAGGGAGAAGACTCAAGTTAATAGAATTAGAAATGAAAAAGGAGAAGTATCAACTGACCCTGCAGAAATAAAAAGGATCATGAGAGATTACTACAAGCAACTATATGCCAATAAAATGGACAAACAGGAAGAAATGGACAAATTCTTAGAAAAGCACAACCTTCCTAGACTGAACCAGGAAGAAATAGAAAATATAACCAGACCAATCACAAGCACTGAAATTGAAACTGTGATTAAAAATCTTCCAACAAACAAAAGACCAGGACCAATGGCTTCACAGGCAAATTCTCTCAAACACTTAGAGAAGAGCTAACACCTATACTTCTCAAACTCTTTCAAGATATAGCAGAGGGAGGAACACTCCCAAACTCATTCTATGAGGCACCATCACCCTGATACCAAAACCAGACAAAGATGCCATAAAAAAAGAAAACTACATACCAATATCACTGATGAATATAGATGCAAAAATCCTCAACAAAATACTAGGAAACAGGGCTTCCCTGGTGGTGCAGCAGTTGAGAGTCTGCCTGCCAATACAGGGAACACGGGTTCAAGCCCTGGTCTGGGAAGATACCACATGCCACGGAGCAACTAGGTCTGTGAGCCACAACTACTGAGCCTGTGCATCTGGAGCTTGTGCTCCGCAACAAGAGAGGCTGCAACAGTGAGAGGCCCACGCACCACAATGAAGAGTGGCCCCCGCTCGCCGCAACTAGAGAAAGCCCACTCACAGAAACAAAGACCCACACAGCCAAAAAAAAAAAAAAAAAAACTAGGAAACAAAATCCAACAACACATTAAAAGGATCATACACCCTGATCAAGTGGGGTTTATCCCAGAATGCAAGGATTCTTCAATTTACGCAAATCATCAATGTGATAAACCATATTAACAAACTGAAGGAGAAAAACCATACGATCATTGCAATAGATGCAGAGAAAGCTTTTGACAAAATTCAACAACAAAATTTTTATTTATGATAAAAACTCTCCAGAAAGTAGACATAGAGGGAACTTACCTGAACATAATAAAGGTCATATATGACAAACCCACAGCCAACATCGTTCTCAATGGTGAAAAACTGAAACCATTTCCTCTAAGATCAGGAACAAGACAAGGTTGCGCACTCTCACCACTATTATTCAGCGTAGTTTTGGAAGTTTTAGCCACAGCAATCAGAGACAAAAAAGAAATAAAAGGAATCCAAATTGGAAAAGAAGAAGTAAAACTGTCACTGTTTGCAGATGACATGATACTATACATAGAGAATCCAAAAGATGCTACTAGAAAACTACTAGAGCTAATCAATGAATTTGGTAAAGTAGCAGGATACAAAATTAATGCACAGAAATCTCTTGCATTCTTATACACTAATGATGAAATTTCTGAAAGAGAAATTAAGGAAACACTCCCATTTACCATTGCAACAAAAAGAATAAAATATCTAGGAATAAACCTACCTAAGGAGACAAAAGACCTGTATGCAGAAAATTATAAGGCACTGATGAGAGATATTAAAGATGATACAAACAGATGGAGAGATACACCAAGTTCTTGGATTGGAAGAATCAACATTGTGAAAATGACTATACTACCCAAAGCAATCTACAGATTCAATACAATGCCTATCTAACTACCAATGGCATTTATCACAGAACTAGAATAAAAAATTTCACAATTTGTATGGAAACACAAAACACCCCGAATAGCCAAAGCAATCTTCAAAAAGAAAAATGGAGATGGAGGAATCAAGTGCCTGAACTTCAGACTATACTACAAAGCTACAGTAATCAAGACAGTATGGTACTGGCACAAAAACAGAAATATAGATCAATGGAACAAGATAGAAAGCCCACACACATATGGTCACCTTATTTTTGATAAAGAAGGCAAGAATATACAATGGAGAAAAGACAGGCTCTTCAATAAGTGGTGCTGGGAAAACTGGACAGCTACATGTAAAAGAATAAAATTAGAACACTTCCTAACACCGTACACAAAAATAAAGTCAAAATGGATTAAAGACCTAAATGTGAGGCCAGAACTATAAAACTCTTAGAGGAAGACATAGGCAGAATACTCTATGACATAAATCATAGCAAGATCCTTTTTGACCTACCTCCTAGAGAAATGGAAATAAAAACAAAAGTAAACAAATGGGACTTAATGAAACTTAAAAGCTTTTGCATAGCAAAGGAAACCATAAACAAGATGAAAAGACAACACTCAAAATGTGAGAAAATATTTGCAAATGAAGCAACTGACAAATGATTAATCTCCAAAATATACAAGCAGCTCATGTAGCTCAATATCAAAAAAACAAACAACCCAATCCAATGGCCGGAATCTAAATAGACATCTCTGCAAAGAAGATATACAGATGGCCAACAAACATGTGAAAGGATCCTCAACATCACTAATCAATAGAGAAATGTAAGTCAAAACTACAGTGAGGTATCACCTCACACCAGTCAGAATGGCCATCATCAAAAAGTCTACAAAGAATAAATGCCGGAGAGGGTGTGGAGAAAAGGGAACCCTTGCACTCTTGGTGGGAATGTAAACTGATACAGCCACTATGGAGAACAGTATGGAAGTTCCTTAAAAAATTAAAAATAGAATTACCATATGACCCAGCAATCCCACTACTGGGCATATACCCTGAGAAAACCATACTTCAAAAAGAGTCATGTACCACAATGTTCATTGCAGCACTATTTACAATAGCCAGGACATGGAAACAACCTAAGTGTCCACCAACAGATGAATGGATAAAGAAGATGTGGCACATATATACAATGGAATATTACTCGTCCATAAAAAGAAACGAAATTGAGTTATTAGTAGTGAGGTGGATGGACCTAGAGTCCGTCATACAGAGTGAAGTAAGTCAGAAGGAGAAAAACAAATACCACATGCTAACACATATATATGGAATCAAAAAAAAAAAAAGAAAGGTTCTGATGAACCTAGGGGCAGGACAGGAATAAATATTCAGATGTAGAGAATGAACTTGAGGACACAGGGAGGGGGAAGGGTAAGCTGGGACAAAGTGAGAGAGTGGCATGGACATATACACTACCAAATGTAGAATAGATAGCTAGTGGGAAGCAGCTGCATAGCACAGGGAGATCAGCTCGGTGCTTTGTGACCACCTAGAGGGGTGGGATAGGGAGGGTGGGAAGGAGACACAAGACAGAGGGGATATGGGGATATATGTATACATGTAGCTGATTCACTTTGTTATACAGCAGAAGCTAACACAAAAATGTAAAGCAATTATACTCCAATAAAGATGGTTTAAAAAAAAACTCTTAACAAATTAGGTATAAAAGGAATGTACATCAACATAATAAAGGCCATGTATGACAAGCCCAACGCTAACATCATACTCAATGGTGAAAAGCTGAAAGCTTTTCCTGTAAGATCAGGAACAAAACAAGGATGCCCAGTCTTGCCACTTTTTTTTTTTTTTTTTGTGGTACGTGGGCCTCTCACTGTTGTGGCCTCTCCCGTTGCAGAGCACAGGCTCCAGACGCGCAGGCTCAACAGCCATGACTCACGGGCCCAGCCGCTCCGCGGCATGTGGTATCTTCCTGGACCGGGGCACGAACCCTTGTCCCCTGCATCGGCAGGTGGACTCTCAACCACTGCACCACCAGGGAAGCCCTTGCCACTTTTTTAATTCAATATAGTGGTGGAAGTCTTAGAGCAATTAGGCAAGAACAAGAATAAAAGGCATTCAAATTAGAAAGGAAAAAGTAAAAATGTCACTATTTGCAGATGACATAATATTATATATAGAAAACTCTAAAGCATCCATAAAAACTGTCAGAACTAGTAAAAAATTCAGTAAAGTTGCAGGATACAAAATCAGCATATAAGTCAGTTGCATTTCTATAAACTAAGCATGATATATCAGAAAGAGAAATTAAGAAAATAATCGTACTTACAATAGCATAAAAAAATACCTAGGAATAAATTTAATCAAAGATAGGAAATATCTGTACACTGAAAACTATAAAATACTGATGAAAGAAACTGAAGATACAAATAAATGGAAAGATATCGCGTGTTCATGGATTGAAAAAATTAATATTGTGAAAATATCCATACTACCCAAAGCAATATAGATTCAATCAAATCCTATTAAAATTCCAATGACGTTTTCCACAGAAATAGAAAAAAATTCTAAAATTCTTATGAACCACAAAGACCACAACTAGCCAAAGTAATCTTGAGCAAGAAGAACAAAGTTGAAGGCATCACACTTCCTGGTTTCAAAATATTCTACAAAAAAAGCTATAGTAATAAAAACAGCATGATACTGGCATAAAATCAGACACATAGAAAAATGAAACAGAATAGAGAGCCCAGAAAGACATCTACTCACTTATGGTCAACAGATTTTCAACAAAGGTGTCAAGAACTTACAATGGGGAAAGGACAGACTTTGCAATAAGTGCTGTGAGAAAACTAGTTTTCTACATGCAGAAGATTGAAATTGGACCCTTGTCTTACTCCATATGTAGTTAGAAACTTAAATATAAGACCCGAAACTATAAAACTATTAGAAGAAAACACAGGGGAAAAGCTTCTTGACATTTGTCTGGGCAATGTGTTTTTTTTTTTTGTATATGACCTCAAAACTGCAGGCAACAATAATAGACAAACGGGATTGCATCAAATTTAAAAGCTTCTTCACAACCAAGGAAACAACAGAGTGAAGAAACAACGTATGGATTGTGAGAAAATATTTGCAAACCATACATTTGTTAAGGGGTTAATATCCAAAATATGTAAAGAACTCAAACAACTCAATAGCAAGAAGACAAATAACTTGATTAAAAAATGGGCAACAGACCTAGATAGACACTTCTCAAAGGAAGACACACAAATGGCCAAGAGATATATGAAAAGATGCTCAACATCTCTAATCATCAGAAAACGCAATTCAAAACTACAATGAGATATCACCTCACTTCTGTTAGGATGTCTAGTATCAAAAAGACAAGAGATAGCAAAGGCTGGCAAGGATGTAAAGAAAAGGGAATCCCTGTATACTGTCGGTGGAAATGTAAATTGGTACAATCATTATGGAAAACAGTATAGAGACTGCACAAAAAATTAAAACAAGAACTGCCATATGACCCAGCGATCTCGCTTCTGGGTATATAACCAAAGGAAATGAAATCATGATCTTGAAGAGATATCTGTATTCCTATGTTCATTGCAGCATTATTCACACTAGCCAAGATATAGAAAAAACCCAAGTGTCCATTGATGGGTGAATGGATAAAGAAGATATGGTATATAAATACAATGGCATATTATTCAGCTATGAGAAAGAAGGAAATCCTGCCTTTTGTGAAAACATGTATAAACCTGGAGGACATTATGCTAAGTGAAATAAGCCAGACAGAGAAAAGCAAATACTGTATAATCTCACTTATACATGGAATGTAAAAAAATAAAAAATGTTGAACTCATAGAAGCAGAGAGTCAAATGGTGGTTGCCAGGGTCTAGCAGGGAGGGGAAGAGGTGGGGGAAGTGGGAAGATGTTGGTCAAAGGGTACAAAGTTGCAGTTATGTTGGATGAATAAGTCTAGACATTAATGTACAGGCATGATGACTAAACTTAATAATACTGTATTGAACACTGGAAATACGCTAAGAGAGTAGATTTTAGGCGAACTCATCACACACAAAAATGGTAACTATGTAAGGAGATGACATGTTAATTAACTTGACTGTAGTAATCATTTCACCATGTATTTGTACATCAAATCATCCTGTTGTACAGCTTAACTATATATGGTTTTTATTTTATTTTTTCTAATTTAATTTCTGTTGGAGTATAGTTGATTTACAATGTTGTATTAGTTTCAGGTGTACGGCAAAGTGAATCAGTTATACATATACATATATCCACTGTTTTTTAGATTCTTTTCCCATATAGGCCATAACAGAGTATTGAGTAGAGTTCCCTGTGCTATACAGTAGGTCTTTATTAGTCATCTATTTTATATATAGTAGTGTGTATATGTCAATCCCAATCTCCCAATTTATCCCTCCCTCCCTTGTCCTCTGGTAACCATAAGTTTGTTTTCTACATCTGTAAATCTATTTCTGTTTTGTAGATAAGTTCATTTGCACCCTTTTTTTTAGCTTCCATATATACGGAAGCTGTTTAATATATTTTCCAGACTAAATCTTAGTTAACATACAGATAGCATTTTGATATTTAGATATTATAAAGGAATTTTTTAAAACCTAAGTTTAAGAATGGAAGGTTTTAATGTCTAAACCGTCATAATGAAGTATAACTGGGAACTCATAACACTGAAGAAATGTTATATGATGCTAACTCTAAGCATCACAACGGGATCCAAAAGCTGTAAGTGCAGGAGTCTAAGAATGATTTATATTTATCTTGTTACTAACCACAAACTACAGGACCGAATAACTAATGTAATGCATTGAACAAAGACATTTTATGGTTTTACGAAGATTAAGATTTGGACCCCATGCAGCCACATTGTTGTAATATGTTTCTTTAACAATGTCTATATAAAACTTTTGTTTGTAGGCATGACAGGCAAACTACAACTCACTGGAGTTTCAAATAGTAGCTGCATAAATATTTGTTGCATGAATGTAAGTCCTAAGTAGGTAGGTAGGTAGGTAGATATAATTGAAACAATTTCTAGTATTTTAGGTCTGTTTATATTTTCTTGATTTCTTCATTCCAATTTATGTTGTTCATTACAGTGAATTTATGTTTCATCTTTTTCTGCTAGTGAAGTAACTTTTAACATCCTAAAGACAAGTGCTTTTGAAAATGCATTATTGGCACTGCTTTTCCTCCTAATGCCTTCTATTTATGTTTCATATCAGAGCTTGCAAATTATTTTTTGTGCTTTAACAACTCTATTGTTAAAAGTAAGCAATATATTGTAAGTTCCATTTTATAGATAAGGAGACAGATTCAGAAATATTAAGTGAGATAAATTTTCATTAGAACCAAAATCTTCTGATTCTCAGACAAGTTTTTTCCTAATAACAATCTAGGTCAGCATTTCTGTAAATTCAATTGTGGTGATGCTTCTATTGGGTCAGCCAAATGTTTGTTTGGGTTTTTGTAACATCGTACGGAAAAACCTGAATGAACTTTTTTGGCCAACCCAATATATATGCATGTAAGATTTTCTAGGTAGCCATAAGAGAGCATAATTTGGATGAAAACCAGTTAGATTTTTATATACAATAGTTTTATGTGTAATTAGAAAGCAGCAAATATATTTATGCAGGCCTTTTCTTAAACCAGGAATAAAATGTCTTTAACCACTTCTATTTCTTTTTATTTTAAATTAATTAATTAATTTCTGTATTTATTTTTGGCTGCATTGGGTCTTCGTTGCTGTGCGCGGGCTTCCTCTAGGTGCGGTGAGCAGGGGCTACTCTTCGTTGTGGTGCATGGGCTTCTCATTGTGGTGGCTTCTCTTTGTTGCAGAGCATGGGCTCTAGGCACGCGGGCTGCAGTAGTTGTGGCTCATGGGCTCTAGAGCACAGGCTCAGTAGTTGTGGCGCATGGGCTTAGCTGCTCCGCGGCATATGGGATTTTCCCGGACCAGGGCTTGAACCCGTGTCCCCTGAATTGGCAGGCGGATTCTTAACCACATACCTCGTCTTCTCCACCAGCCGCCCGTCCTCACAGAAGTCGTCTGTGGCTTTGCCCCGGAGGCCGTGTACTGTGTAATCCTTGGTGAGGTGAGCGTTGTACATGTCGGTGAGGAGCCTTCGTCCACGTCCCACGCCGAGCACAAGCACCCCAGGCGCCTGGGCATCCAGTCGGTGCCCCATGCCAATCTTCAGGCTGGTGAATGCTGGTCCACGTACCAGCGGATGGTTGATGAGGGTGGGCACACTGGTGGCTGTGAGGGTCAGCTCCTTCTCTTCACTGCCTTCCACGGGGCCCAGCAGGAAGCGAGCACAATGTTCAGAGGCAAGATGCTTCCCAGCACTGAGACCTTTCAAAAGCTGCAGCTCCACAGTATCGCGCAGATACTTCCACTTTAGCCCCGGGGCTTGTAGGCGGTGAAGAGCCTATGCAGCCACGCCAGGCTGGCTAACCCCATGCCTGAAGCCCGCGACCCGGGCTCGCGGAAGAGCTGAACCCGCAACCACTTCTATTTCTTTAAAAATTAAAATTCACTTATTTACTATATTGAGCTCCTCCTGCCTCTGTGCTAGACAGCATGCTACAATATACACACACAACAACGAGCACGCACACACACAGACACACCAATGTACCATAAAGTTTCCCTGCTCTCTTACTTCAGAGGCTGGTCTGTTACCACATCAGAAACCACATCAGAAAGAGGCAGATGGGTGGGTGCTGAACTGAGCATCAAAGGAACCTGATTAAGAAACTGGTACCGCCGGGCTTCCCTGGTGGCGCAGTGGTTGGGAGCCCGCCTGCCGATGTAGGGGACGCGGGTTCGTGCCCCGGTCCGGGAAGATCCCACATGCCGCGGAGCGGCTGAGCCCGTGAGCCATGGCCGCTGAGCCTGCGCGTCCGGAGCCTGTGCTCCGCAACGGGAGAGGCCACAACAGTGAGAGGCCCGCGTACCGCAAAAAAAAAAGGTAGTGGAAAAGGAGCTCTAATATCGTAAGTCAGTCTGCTCTCCTGGCGTGGTATAATTTCTGCTCAGGGAAACAGTCAACAACAGCAGACAATTCAGGTTGAAGTGACAGGTGTGCAGGAGAGCAGAGAGATAGAGAATCAGCTGTAGGCAATATTCATGTGATTCCCTGCAGGCATTCACTGGAGGACTAAACGAGATTATATATGTAATGGGATTTGGGAAGGATATGGCCTAGTTTTAAATAACAACGAGTTTTTAAAAAAATTTAAATCCCATATGAGGAATTGTTTAACTTCTGTGTTGTGGACTTCTTTCTCCCTGAATCCACACCCACTAATTCTTTTACATATATTTTTCTTCTCAAAGTTAAAGAGTTATTTTTATAAAAAAGCTAAAAATCATTTGCTCACAATTGAAGAAAGCTACTCCAAAGGCTTGAGTTCCATAAACAAGGTATTTCTCTCTCTCTTTTTTTTCCCCCTTTTGCGGTACGCGGGCCTCTCACCGCTGCGGCCTCTCCCGTTGCGGAGCACAGGCTCCGGACGCGCAGGCCCAGCGGCCATGGCTCACGGGCCCAGCCGCTCCGCGGCACCTGGGAGCCTCCTGGACCAGGTCAGAAAGCCGCGTCCCCTACATCGGCAGGCGGACTCTCAACCACTGCGCCACCAGGGAAGCCCCAAGGTATGTCTCTTTATCTGGTGGCAGCAACTTGATTTCTAGGCATAAATTCTCATATAATGGTAACACAATATACAAAAGTTTTACTGTTATGGCATTGATTGTTGGGATATTGTTTAAAATTCTAACTACATGAGAATTCTGCTTAATGAGATCCTGTGAGAGATATTTTAATCCCCAGTGCTAGGAAAAGATGTACTTGAACTAATCAACCAGAATATTTAAATCTCATAGACACGGAATTTTTTTTTAATGCCCATCAACACACCTTTAATATACAACTCTCACAAAACAGATAGCACTAAAGTACAGTATAGACTGATCTGGGCTAGGTGGTGGACCCGGCTTCTCTGGTAGTAATAATGTAAGTGGAATGGAGACTTCCGGGCACTATTTAACACTTTTGCAGCTCATCTGCACCATTCATGGACACTGAATTTTGAATTCATCATATCTAGTTCTAGGAAATCAAGGAATTCTGTGGCTAAACTCCAGCATTTGAGTAAGAACCTAAGATTTCCAGTAATTAACTTCACCCTTGCCCTCATCTTACTATCCTACTTTTTCTTGTCCTGATTTTTTTCTATTCATTTTCTATTCCATTGTATGCATTATTTCTGCAAAGTGTCAATTATTTTTAATGATATTGTATGTGTGTGTGTGCATATATACAAAATTAAATTCCATTGCAAATCTGTGGGATAATAATTATGTTCATTTTATAATAAGGAAACTGAAGTCCGGACTTGCTGTATGTTTCATAGGAACTAACTAGTTTCTAGAGAGCAATACATTCTTATTTCAGCAACAGTAAATGTTTAACAGAAATAGCCTCAACTTAGTTCTTCAGTGTGAGAAACTCCTTCAGGAAAGATGAGAACACTAAACAGACTATTGGTGGTAAATTATTTGCCCTCCATTCCATCCCCACCTCCCACCTCTCCAATCATGCAGCCCTGAAACTGCTGCTCTCTCATCAACACAAACTACTCTTCTCCAAGCATTGCCTCCACCTGACTTATTGCAGCTCTGATGCTCCCTAGCGGCCCAGCAGAGCCGTGGGTTTGATTCTTCCAAACCTTATAAACTTTACTCTCCAGAGGCCAGATTTGAAGTCTTTCTGCTCCTCATTCTATCTCCCAGATCATTACTGTATCCACCCACTGTCTCACAGAAACCCTACTCCTTTGAGGCTTATGCCATTTGCCCTCCATGACCAGCTCACTTTCTTTGTCAATGTCATCTATCACTGGACCACTCTCCGTTGTTCATCACATGCTGTGGTACCAGACTCACAGTCCTCTCTCTGTTCCGATTCCTGCCATCCCTGTAGATGGCTTCAATATCCACAGTGTTCTTTCAGTACTCTGGTTCTTCATTTCCTTACCCCCCTCATCTCGATGGCCTTTTCTACTCCACCTCAGCCACCTCTTCCCATGGTCACACTGGATGTTTTAATCAACAAAATCACTGATATTCCAGATCAATGGCTTAGATGTTGAGCAACCACAGCGCTCTCTCTCACCTTTCTGGCTTGCTTTTGCAACTATTCCCACCTTGGTAATCCCCTGACCTCTTTGGACTCTCCAATAAAGGACCAATCCCCATATCTGTATCTTTCCCTCTAGATTTAATTTTCTTCCTATTCAGTTTATTTTCCATGGTCGATAATTTTAAGAACAGTTTTGTCAATGCCACAAACTCTTGTTGCTCTGTCTTATCTCTTCTATCTGGCCAAAACCCTGCCAGTGTAATCCAACTCTTTACTTTTTCCGTATATTTATATGTACAACAGAACAACTATGGGAAAAATTCACAAGACAGCACATATCAGTACCACCAGAAATTTATGATCACCAGCTTCAGCTGGGCTCTCAGCATGGCCCTGAAATCCTAGTGTGTTTTCCTAGGCAACTTGTTTTCTTGTTTGCTTAACTATTTCACATTTCTCAGTCTCCTAAATGCCTGTTATCCCATCTACCCTTTCAGCTCAGGTAATATCAAAACTATCACCTCCCTGTTACCTCCCAACCCTCACCTCTCCCTCAGCATTCTTACCTGATGCATCGGAAGAGAGTCCTCTTTTCTCATCTTGGCCAGTTTTCCGTGCCCAAGAATCCTTCTCTTGCCTTTCAACAATCTTACAGAATGGATTCTCCCTCTTCACCTGTGTCTCCAACCGCTACTCTTAATGAGGATTTCTCATCAACATTTCAATTGGATCTACTCAGCTGAAAAGAAAATACCCTTTCCTCAACTACATGGCACATTTTAATATTAACATTTTCAGTATCATTAACAGTATTACTATCAGTACAATCTATAAAACTTTTTGAGGTACAGCCTCATCAATTTTCCTGTGCGCTAGAATCGAATTGCATGTAAAATAGTTTCAAGGTTACCTAGCACCCTACTGCCAGCAGGCAGCTCTGTGTCAAAAAGGGAAAAAGGAAACAAAACTACGAATTGTGAGAGTATAAGCTAAGATTTGGACCCAGGTTCCTGTCATTACTACTTATTCTAGTTGTATCTTAATAGTTACCACCTGAAAGCTTTCTGTCATTTCTACTTATTTTGTTTATGCCTCAGTAGTTACCACCTGAAAGCTGTTTACTATCCAGTGAAGAAGAGGATATCCATGAAAGAACAAACAACTAAAACACTAAAATAAGTCAACAGTTCTTTCAAGGAGATTTCAAATGCGCCCCAGATCTATAAGGAGATGTTGGCTTGGGCTTGAAAAAAATTTTTTGTATTTTTTTAAAATTTAATTTTATTTATTTATTAATATAGTCAAAAAGGTAAGAGGGGAAGAAAATGGCAAGTACATTAAAAGAAACTACTGTTTTACCTTGATTTTCTGGAACTAGGGCAGAAAGAAAGGCTTTGAATATTACTCACATGTCCAGCAAATATTGACATATATTATAAAATTAATATCTGTGCACACCAACCATCCCAACAAATAGAACATTATCCAGCTCTTGAAGGATATGTGAACAAATTTCCTTTTTCCCAGACGTAATGTTGTTCTGATTTTCATGTTTATAATTTTTGTCATTTCCTTTCTTTTTTTTGCTTGCTTTTTAAATTTTTGAATTTTATTTATTTTTTTATACAGCAGGTTCTTATTAGTCATCAGTTTTATACACATCAGTGTATAATATCAATCCCAATGGCCCAATTCAGCACACCACCATACCCACCCCGCATGGCTTTTCCCCCTTGCTGTCCATACATTTGTTCTCTACATCTGTGTCTCAATTTCTGCCCTGCAAACCGGTTCATCTGTACCATTTTTCTAGGTTCCACATACATGTGTTAATATATGATATTTGTTTTTCTCTTTCTGACTTACTTCACTCTATATGACAGTCTCTAGATCCATCCACATCTCAACAAATGACCCAATTTTGTTCCTTTTTATGACTGAGTAATATTCCATTGTATATATGTACCACACTTTTATCCATTCGCCTGTCGATAGGCATTTAGGTTGCTTCCATGACCTGGCTACTGTAAATAGTGCTGCAGTGAACATTGGGTGCATGTGTCTTTTTGAATTATGGTTTTCTCTGGGTATATGCCCAGTAGTGGGATTGCTGGATCATATGGTAATTCTATTTTTAGTTTTTTAAGGAACCTCCATACTGTTCTCCATAGTGGCTCTATCAATTTTCATTCCCACCAACAGTGCAAGGTTTCCTTTTCTCCACACCCTCTCCAGCATTTGTTGTTTGTAGATTTTCTGATGAGGCCCATTCTAACTGGTGTGAGGTGATACCTCATTGTAGTTTTGATTTGCATTTCTCTAATAATTAGTGATGTTGAGCAGCTTTTCATGTGCTTCTTGGCCATCTGTATGTCTTCTTTGGAGAAATGCCTGTTTAGGTCTTCTGCCCATTTTTGCATTTGGTTGTTTGTTTCTTTAATATTGAGCTGCTTGAGCTGTTTATATATTTTGGAGATTAATCCTTTGTCTGTTGATTCATTTGCAAATGTTTTCTCCCATTCTGAGGGTTGTCTTTTCGACTTGTTTATGGTTTCCTTTGCTGTACAAAAGCTTTTAAGTTTTAGTAGGTCCCATTTGTTTTTGTTTCCATTACTCTAGGAGGTGGATCAAAAAAGATCTTGCTGTGATTTATGTCAAAGAGTGTTATTCCTGACCCCTACTTGTGACATAGAGGCATTTAGGTACCCCTGAGGAAGTATTACTAATGTATAATTGGGTGCTAGTGGTATATCCATATCCACTAAGAACCACTTTCTCTCTTCAGACATCAAAACACTGTAACTTAATAATGTCATTTATAGCAAAAAATGCAGCCCAGAGTCATACCTTGTATTGGTTATTAAGTCTCTTTAGGTTCTTTTAATCTGGGGCTACTCCCAATTTTTCCTTGACTTTCATGGCATTGACACTTTTGAATATTAAGGCCAGTTATGTTGTAAAATATCCTGCATTAAAAAAGTCTTTCCTCATAATTAAATTCAGGTATTTTTGGCAGGATTATGACAGAATTGATACTATGGTCTTCTGATTGGAAGGGGAGGGAAGGACAAGGTAAGAGAAAGAGGCAGCATTAGTTTTGTAAAGTTTATGGGTAGAGAATATATTCTCTGAGATAAGGAGTTCCAGGTAAATTCAGAATTTCTGAGATGTTCTGAATTCTCCAATTACTCCAATTGTGTTCTCCAATTATGTGAGCTTAGGTGAATTATTTAACTTATTTGGAATATACTTAATAAAATAAGAACTTAGTAGATTCTCAAAGGCATTAATATGGTAATAGGTATGGAAAGTTCTAGTAGCCAATATTAAACATGACATTTTTACATCAGCAAAAACATTCACCATTAATGTCATAGATTATATAAAAACTCATTTGTAAAAGCAGTGACAACTATAGCCAATGTATATTGCCTCCTTAGGAAATTTAGAATTGGACATTAAATATTTAATTTTCCCTGTTTACACATATATGAACAATAAGGCTTATACTTACCTTGTCTGATTTACCCATATAAGAACAGATGCACAAATTCTAAGAATTCTAAATTCTTATGCCAGGGACATAACATAGTTTTAATTTTTATTTTCAAATGAAAAATAAAGACTTAAATACATGCAAAATGAAGATAAAACACCATTGTTCTCATAATACTGTGTCACTCTCAAGCCTCTATTTTGTTGGCAATCAAAATATTTTCACCATGTGAAAATAGACTGATCTAGGTTCTCCTAGAAACAGTGCTCTGACTATAGGGTGATAAAAATAATGGGGCAAAAACTGTCAGATCTCATAATATCTCCTCTAGAGTGATGAATAAGGCAGTATTTAATTGTCTAGAAGTCCTACAAGGCTGAATTGCTTTTAGACACCAGTGAAAATGAGCTATATATATATATATATATATATATAAATCTTTATTGGAGTAAAATTGCTTTACAATGTTGTGTTAGTATCTGCTGTACAACAAAGTGAATCAGCTATATGTATACATACATCCCCATATACCCTCCCTCTTGCGTCTCCCTCCCACCCTGCTATCCCACCCCTCTATGTCATCACAAAGCATGAAGCTGATCTCCTTATGCTATGCGGCTGCTTCCCACTAGCTAACTATTTTACATTTGGTAGTGTATATATGTCAATGCTACTCTCTCATTTCATCCCAGCTTCCCCTTCCCCGCCTGTGTCCTCAAGTCCATTCTCTACATCTGCGTCTTTATTGCTGCCCTGCCACTATGTTCATCAGTACCGTTTTTTTAGATTCCATATATGCGCATTAGCATACGGTATTTGTTTTTTTCTTTCTGACTTACTTCACTCTGTATGACAGACTCTAGGTCCATCCACCTCATTACAAATAACTCAATTTCGTTCCTTTTTTTGGCTGAGTAGTATTCCATTGTATGCCACATATATTTTTAAATGAAGTAGAGGGAAATGTTTTTACCTTCTGTAGAAAAATATACTGGGGTCAGTAAAATTCTCAACTACTAAGACATCACTTCTCAAAAAGCAAAACAAAAACAAAAACTCCCCCCCAGCAAAAACACATGGAAATCTGCCTGGGGGGAAACATCACATCTGATTGTTTTGACTCACAACAGATTTTGAGTTCTCGAGTATTCTCTGCAGCTCTACACTGCAGTTGTTGCTGGCAAATGGTAAAGCACTTTACGTTCTTAAGAGATATTGAAGGAAGGAGACTCTATAATGCCTCTCAGGAATTTGTTCAGTACTTTACAAACTTTGCTGTCAGGAAACTGTTCTTCATATTTAACTGAAATCCCACAAGCCAAAGATCAGACCCACTTCCTCTGACTTAGTCCTCAGTGGAGATGGATAACAGCTGATCACCATCTTCATCATATTCCTTTATAAACTGGAAGGCTGAGGTCATTCCACAATCTTCCCTTCTTCTGGGTAATGATCCCATTCATTTAACCTGTTCTCATATCACCTATTTGCAAACCCTTAATTATCTTAGTTTATGCCTGGGAATTCAAAGTTTTTCTTATCTCTGATACGTTGTATATAAGACACTTTAATGTACGTACCAGAGTTGAGAGTAATTTCATTCCTCTGTTACAACTAAGTTCTTAAGATCCTGTATCATATACACTTTTAAATAATATTCTGCATTTCTACTACGTCATTATCTGTCTTCTCTGTGATTACTCTCTTCTTTTTAGCTACGCCACACATTCTTAAATTTAGTGTAATTTTTCTTCTGTATTTGGATCACTTTATGAACATGAATCTTTAAACTGAATTCCATTTTTTCTGGCTAGGACAAAATATCTTATTGTCATGGCAAATATCTTATTCTAATTTGAAATTACCTATGATTTTAATTTATATGCTCTATATTCCATTAATGTGATCATCAAATAAAATATGAAAATAAACCCAACTAGATTAAACTCTACAAAATATCTGGCTTCTAGGTCAGTGTTACCTTCGAGGACTGTTCATTTTTTCCCTAGGAAAATATTTCCATTGGACAGTAATATTAGCTAGGCAATCTTTGGGGGCAACACACATACATCTTCTGTCTGGGGGGTTAATCTGCTTTGCTGCTGCACCGAGTTTGTTCCTCAAGCATCATTTTCTTTGCCTTCTGTGGACAGATGAGAAATGGCTCGCTGTGAGCTTTTGCCATTGGCTTTGGTGTATGCTGGCCTGCTGTGCAGCAGGGTTTTGTCAGAGTATCTTACTCCTCTTGTGTGCTACCAAACCGTGGCTACAAGCTGTTGCCAACGAAATTCTTACCATAACCACAAAAAGCAGCCTGTGCAGAAAGCTTGCCTATAGTCTGACAGAAAAATCACTGAAAGGAGGAGTTGACGTTCATGCCAGACTGTATTTTTCTGGGGTCATAATTTCCATTCCCACAGTGATCCTATTCAAGTCAAGATGAATTACACCTATTCTAACTAGTTCTGTCATTCTGGTCTCCAGAAAAGCTAGATTGGTCCCACAGGCTGTTTTTCCACAAAGCCATGCTTCTTATTATTCTTTTGTTCCTAAGGTGTTTGCCAGTTGATTTTCTAATGATTAAATTTAACTCTTTGGAGGCAAGAGTTGTTGAACTTTTAAACCTACAGTTTCTAAGGGGTATTTGGAAGGAAGAGGCATTAAACGCTTTATAATTTCTAAAGAGCCCCTTTCTTTTGTAGCAAGACAGGCACTGCATTGACTCTTACTGACAGGATTTACAGTTAACCAAAAATACTAAAGATTAGCATTTTAAAACCAAGGCAAGAAATCAATTCTTGATTTTTGTCTTTAAAAAACATATAACTACGGAATATGAAACTTTCCAGGGAAGTTCTCTTCCCTATTCCAAAGGCAGACTTACAGAGAATGCTCTATTTTAAAGTGATCATGAATTAGAGCAATCATCTCATTGCTCTGAGTTGAAAAATAGTCTGTATCTCGCGTTTCCCCAGTGGCGCAGTGGTTGAGAGTCTGCCTGCCAGTGAGGGGACATGGGTTCGTGCCCCGGTCTGGGAAGATCCCACATGCCGCGGAGCGGCTAGGCCCGTGAGCCATGGCCGCTGAGCCTGCACGTCTGGAGCCTATGCTCCGCAATGAGAGAGGCCACAACAGTAAGAGGCCTGCGTACCGCATAAAAAAAAAAAAAGAAGTCTGTATCTCTTTGTGTTCAGTCAGACCTACATTTCACAAAATGACTTAAAGCAGTTTCCAAATTTAACACTGTTGAATTTTTTAAAATGAAACCATAATTTGAGGTTATAAGGTTTTTCTTTAGACATGTCTCATTTGAACTTACAGCTCCCTTATGAAATTGAAAATCATTCGTATCAATGGTTTTCAAAGTTGTTTGTTTGCATAGCCCCTAGAGGATTTCTATTCATTTTTTTAACAAATATTTTTTTGAGCAGCTTCTATGGACAGGTGCTATTCTATGTTTTTGGGGCACATCAGTAAACAAAAACCAAGATCCTGCCTTCAAGGAGCTTACAGTTTAGAAACAGATAATAAAGAAATTAAATAGTATGTTTGAAGGTGATGTGTGCTATGGAAAAAAAAAAGTAGAAGAGGAAAAATAGAGGTCAGGAATGCAAAAGCAAGGGAATGCATTGGGAAGTTTGTAATATTAATCAGATTTGAGCAATGTGTTAAAAGAGGGAGAAGTCAGGAATTCCCTGTTGGTCCAGTGGTTAGGACTCCGTGCTTCCACTGGAGGGGCACAGGTTTGATTCCTGTTTGTGGAACTGATATCCTGTGAGCCATGTGGCATGGCCAAAAAAAAAAAAAAAAAAAGGAAGGGGGAAATTGGAAGATCACTCCAGACAAAGGAGAAATCCTGTGCACAGACCCTAATATGGGAGCTTGCTGGGCATGTTCAAGGGTGCTGGTGTTTCTGGAATATGGTAAGGAGTAGGGACAGGTAAAAGAGGAATTCAGAGAGGCAGTGGGAGGCCAGATCCTGAGGGAACTTGGCCGCCATTATATGGACTTTGGTTTTAACTCTGAGTAAGATGGAGGAAGAGGGCACTGGAGGGTTTTAAGACAGGAATAACATGACCTGAACTGCATTTTTTCTTCCAGTTTTACTGAGATATAATTGACATACAGCACTGTATATGTTTAAGGTGTACCACAAAATAATTTTTTTTTTTTTTTTTGCGCTACGCGGGCCTCTCACTGTTGTGGCCTCTCCTGTTGCGGAGCACAGGCTCCGGACGCGCAGGCTCAGCGGCCATGGCTCACGGGCCCAGCCGCTCCGCATCATGTGGGATCTTCCCGGACTGGGGCACGAACCCACGTCCCCTACATCGGCAGGCGGACTCTCAACCACTGCGCCACCAGGGAAGCCCCCGCAAAATAATTTGACTTACATACCTCACGAAATGGTTATCACAGTTAAGTTTAGATAACATCTATCATCTCATAAAGATACAAACATTTTTAAAGGATCATTGTGGTCACTTTATTGAAAATAGACTGTATAGCAGCAAAGGTAGAAGTAGGGAGACCTCTAAGGAGGGTATCGAACAATTCAAGTGAGACGTGATAGTGTCTCAGAAAAGGCTAGTGAGAAGTCTGATTATGGACTTTTTGGAAGGTGAGTCACAAGATTTCCAGATGCATTGAATGTGCAACATGAGAGAAAGGAAGGAGTAAAGGATGGCTCCGGGCTTTTGATGTAAATATATCTATATACACAACATAAAGTTTGTAGATAAGCCTGAAGTTCAAGAGAGTGGACTGGGATAGCAATGTGCAATTGAGAGTCATTGGTAATATGATAGACTGTTATTTAAGGCCATGAGGTTGAATGAGATCACAAAGGGTGTGTGTGTTGAGAACAATCAAGGATCAAGGACTGGGTCACATGGCGGACCAACATTTTGAGGTTGGAGTGAAGAGGAAGAAAAAACAAAGGAGGTTGGGAAAGAGAGACCAGTGAGGGAGAAAGAACACCAAGGCGATATGTAGCTAAGAGAAAAATTTATCTCAAGGAAGAAAGGTTAATCAATTACTATATTAAATCTTACTGATAGATCAAGGAAGATGAAGCCGAAATGATCAGTGGATTTAATAACTGTGAGAGTCATTAGTGAACTTTATAATAAACTTTTGGTGTAATGTTGGGTGAAAGCCTAACTTTGTAGCACTTCATAGGTTAAGGAGAGAAGTGGAGAAAAGGAATCAGGGGAAGTGAGTATAGACAATTTTTGAGGAGTCTTATTAGAAATGAGAGCAAAAAATGGATAGTAGTTTTCAGAGTGAGGTTAAAAATAGTGTACTTTAAAGATAGAAAAAGAAAACCTCAACATGTTTGGATACTGATAGGAAATTTGGTAGATAGTAAAAAATTGATTATGTGAGAAGAGGTGGAATTGCTAGTCTCAGTTCTTGACTAGGGAGAGAGAGGGTGGGAGCTGTGCCCAAGTGGCGGAATTGGTTTTCCACCATAGCATGATAGTTATCTATATTGTCAGGTGGGAAAGCAGAGGATATGGTTACATTTATTGGTGGGTGAATTTGTATGGTAGTGGGAGACTGTGGAGGTGTTGAAGTTACTGGTAATGACAGGGTCTAATCTATGATCCTGGAAGTTAATGGCTAAAGTAGGATGAAGTGCGAGATCATTGGAGGAGAAGAGTTTAAGAAACTGAATTCACTGACTGGATGAAATAATGTACTGTCACCTTTGGTAGGCGTTACTGATGCTGTCTTTGCTTGTTCTCATTGCACTGTCCCTCAGATGAAATATACTTTTGTTGCCTATCATTAGGGGAGAGAAAAATTGTCATTAAACAAAAAAAGTCATCACTCTAGCTACTCCTACTCTACAATATATCTAAATTCAGAACATTCCAGCATGGGCCAAAACCTCTAACACCACTCACAGAAATACGTATAAATCAGGGATATATAAAGTCCTACTGTGGATTTATGGTGCTTTGCTCAAATAAGGCTTCACTGACAGCAATATTTTCAGCCTTTCCTATATTTGGCACTCTCAGAAATGTTTACACCCTGGCACAATGTACACAGTAAAATTCAGTATGGCTGGATTGCTCACCTCACTTTTATACTGTGAAAGGGAAAGTGGGAGAGGAAAATTGGCATGACTCCTTGAGGCAGATCAGTTTTAAGGAAAAGTATATATGAAGGAAATTGATTCCCTTAAAACTTTCCATGTTCACACCCCGCATGAGAAGTCTTTGTGTGCCCTAGTTTTCAGGTCACCTATATAGATAGTTGAAAATTTAAAACAATTTTGTTCATTAACACTCTGTCTGGAAAAAAAAACCTGTCACAGCTTAACATATTCAAGATGAATGGTTAGTTCAATTAAAGCAGAGGGCAAATGAAACAAAAAACAAGTTGGAGTTCTCCAGAAAGAAGGGACTTTATTTTCTTAAATGAATAACTATGTTATCTTTTAGATAACATTTCCACTGGGTGTCCATTCTTGAAATTTTATGACTCTGTATGGCGCTTGAATGGCTGGAACAGTAAATCCAAGGATGGCAATAAACCCATACTCCAGAGCAGGAGAGACTCAAGGAAACTCGCCCCAACAGTAGTGGTTGACAACACAGATTTACTCTTGCAGAAAAGCCTGTATCCAGGGGTTTCAATGGTCTTCAAATACAGTTTAAGCAAACACCAACATGGGCATTAGAACAAACTGAAGTACCTGAGTATCCCAACAGGTTTATAGAGGCTGCAACACAGATGGAAGCAAGGCTATTTAGAATCTGAGTCATACAGATAATCACCAAGAGGGAAGCTTATCCATGGGTAGCTGAGCTTCCAGTCAACAAAGCCAACCATCTGTAACTTGACTGAGAACTTATCTCTGTAGCTATTATCAAGATATGTCTTTCTGTAGAAGGAAAGGCTAACAATTCTCACTGATAAATGGAGAATATCAAGTAGAGACTATTTGCTTCAATTAAGAGATTTCTGGACATCCCAGGGCATATCTGCCTTCAGTGAGACCAACTCCTTCTCTTGCTGGACTCTGGTAATGGGTCTAATGCACATTCCACTTGAAAGTAACTGATGAACAGGCAGTGGCAAGAACCGCCATGAGTTTAGCAACACTTGGACATTTTACTACTTTTAAGAGCATCTACATGAATCTGAGAATTACTAATACATATATTTGTACGATATTTTATTTATTCGGAAAAAAGTTAGTGTTTGATAGACTCCTTACTTAATTTCAAAACCTTCTATTGTCAAGTGGGTTAGAAATGGAAAGTCACTGTTCTAATCTAATTCCTTCTAACCTTCTTGTATTACCTTGATTCAAGGAAGCCTCATTCCCAAATGGTCAATATTGAAGTATGTCATCTATATTCATGATTCTAAAACTGAGTTTTCTGAGAGATTTATAAGGAAACCTGTCTACATATTTGAAATGTGGTCAGCACATGGGCTCCTTGTAAACCTGATCTGAAGTTTTCATTTCAGAAAGAGACAATATGAAATTTGTGAAAACACAATTCTATGAAATGTTTAAAATCTTTGTATTAAAAAGTGTTTTGTCATCAATCCCTGGCACTTTCACCAAATTAAAAAAAAAAAGTGTTTTGTCAAGAGTTTCCAAGATAGGATTAAGACCTGAATGTAAGGTCAGACACTATAAAACTCTCAGATGAAAACACAGGCAGACACTCTTTGACATAAATCACAGCAGGATCTTTTTTAACCCACCTCCTAGAGTAATGAAAATAAAAACAAAAATTAACAAATGAGACCCAACATAGGAGTGCCTCAATACACAAGGCAAATGCTAACAGCTATAAAAGAGGAAATCAACTGTAACACAGTAACAGTGGGGGACATTAACGCCTCACTTCACCAATGGACAGATCATCCACAGAAAATTAATTAGGAAACACAACGTTTAAATGACACAATAGACCAGATAGATTTCAATGATATTTATAGGACATTCCATCCAAAAACAGCAGATTACACTTTCTTCTCAAGTGCACATGGACTATTCTTGAGGATAGATAACATCTTGGGTCACAAATCAAGCCTTAGTAAATCTAAGAAAATTGAAATCATATCAAGCATCTTTTCCAACCACAATGCTATGAGACTAGAAATCAATTATAGGGGAAAAAATGTAAAAAACACAAACACATGGAGGCTAAACAGTACGTTACTAAATAACCAAGAGATCACTGAAGAAATCAAAGAGGAAATCAAAAAATACCTAGAGACAAATGACAACGAAAACACGATGACCCAAAACCTATGGGATTCAGCAAAGCAGTTCTAAGAGGGAAGTTTATAGCAATACAATCCTACCTCAAGAAACAAGAAAAATCTCAGATAAACAACCTAAACTTATTTAGGTTTAACCTAAACTTAGAGAAAGAAGAACAAAAACCCCCCAAAATTAGCAGAAGGAAAGAAATCATAAAAATCAGATCAGAAATAAATGAAAAAGAAATGAAGGAAACAACAGCAAAGATCGATAAAACTAAAAACTGGTTCCTTGAGAAGATAAACAAAATTGATAAACCATTAGCCAGACTCATCAAGAAAAATAGGGAGAAGACTCAAATCAATAGAATTAGTAATGAAAAAGGAGAAGTAACAACTGACACTGCAGAAATACAAAGGATCATGAGGGATTACTACAACCAACTATATGCCAATAAAATGGACAACCTGGAAGAAATGAACAAATTCTTAGAAATGCACAACCTTAGGAGGCCGAACCAGGAAGGAATAGCAAATATAAACAGACCAATCACAAGCACTGAAGTCGAAACTGTGATTAAATATCTTCCAACAAGCAAAAGTCCAGGACCAGATGGCTTCACAGGCGAATTCTCTCAAACATTTAGAGAAGAGCTAATAATTATCCTTCTCAAATTCTTCCAATTAAATACACCCAAAAATGTAGATCCAGGTCCTGAAAGCTAAGGGTGTGTTATACAAAAGAGTGAAGCTATAAGTAATACTTTCTGGACTACCCAGAAAATCAATGATAAAAATTTTTAAAAAGCTTTCAGGGTCTAATAACGGCCTTTATTTTGGAAACCAAACTAAGTGATTATGGTATGTATTAGCTAAGAAATGTGTGTGATTTTTCTTTCCCCAGTTTCAACCACTAAGGGTTATGCCCTCTGTGTGTTCTGTGGGTAGGTTATCTTTATTGGGAACCAGAGGTGAATGATTTAATCATTATTTCCTGCTAACATGTAGGCAGAAACCATATTTTATGTGAGTTTTTATCTCTAGAGCCTAGGACAGTACTTGACACCCAGGAGTAAGTGCTGAATGATTTTTCTTTAATGAATGATAACTTTTCATTACAATATTTCTCTCAGTCAAAATAATTACCCAATAGGTATGTTTTACTAACCAATTCTTTATAAAAAGTTGAGTATCTTTGTAAAGGGTCTTTCTTTTTAGAGAGATCCTGTAAGGTCTCCATGCAGACATGAGGAATACAAAGACTTTACCAAATTCTGGTAGTTCACATGAAAGAAAGGAAGAGGTATGGTGTGTTTATTCAGGCCAAACAATAATACCTAGAGACAAATGACAACGAAATTTTTTTAAAAGAGGAAAATAATTTTTTAAAAGAGGAAAATAACAAAAGTCAACATTAATACACAATTAATGATAGAAGAGCATTCTGTTATCTTTCCTAAAGAAACTTATTCTTATTTTTTCCTGTGAGGAGATACAGGATCGTCATGCTTGAATCCTAGATCAGCCATTTTCTAATTGGTGACCTTGGGTAAGTTACTTACTTTTTCTGTGATTTGATTCTCTCATGTGTACCATAGAGATTATAATAGTTCCAACTTTCTGGGGTCCTTGGAAGGATTAAATGAGAAAATATATGTGAAATATTCAGAAGACTGGACAGCCTCACATGTAGTAGATACTCAATAAAGTTAGCTACTGTTATTATTCCTGAAACAACAATTTAGATAAACTTACCAGTGAGCATTATTCATTAGAATCAAATGCTGAAGGAAACTTCTGAGCAAGTTAGTGCTTTACCATTTATGCAAATTCTTTTTTCAAGGACTGAGACTATAACTTCACAGCACTGCATCAGATTAACTTGGCCCAGAGAGAACTGAATACCCCACCATGCTCTGGACACAGTGGCATAGTAGAAGCTATGATTCTTTCCTTTCCTGCCTCCTCTGCAAACTATAAATACCTGGGAGACAAAGATGGGCTTGATTTAATTCACCTCTGAATTCCAGAGCCTATCACAGTATCTGGCACTCTGTAAATGCTCACTAGATGTTTACTGAATGGATGACTAGCCATCACCCCATTTTAGCTCTCTTTTGACTCTTCTCCTGAGCTCCAGAGGCACAAAACCATATACCAACTACGTGTCTCCACTTGGATGTCCCAGTTACCTCTGCTCACCAAGGTGATGCCTAGAGTGTTCCTCATTCTGCATTTCTGTCTTGGTGTCATGTAGCAGACACCTACAGCATGTGTTCTCCAAAGTATCACTGTTTCTTCACTGTCTCTGGAACTTGCATTTTCTCTCCACTGCATTGCAAGTTTCCTCGTCTCTTTGTGTCCTTGCCTTCTCCTGCCAGAGTATTCTTTCTAAAATGCAAATCTAACTGCAATGCTTCTCTGTATAAAATCTTCCAATGTCATCCCAAGAAGTTTGGCTAAAATTTTAATTCTTTAGTATGGCATCGTAGGCACTTCCTTTTTCTCCTCTCGATATCTAGCGTCCTCTTTCCCACACTCCAGCTCACCCAGACGTTTGGGTGACTTGCAGTCTCTGAACAGGTCCTCTACTTTCACAGATTCAAGATTTTTATATATGCTGTTGTCACTGCTGGGGGCATTCTCCCCTTCCCTTTACCTGGTCAACTCTAAAGTTCTGTATCATCTCCTGTGGGAAACATTTTCTACTCTCTCCATTTGGATTCCATTTCCCGTGTGCTCATCTCTAACACATTCCCAGTTGTATAACTGTCTTTTTACTTCCCTGCACCCAGTGTTAGACTGAATTCTTGAGGTCAGAATGAAAAGAGCACTAAATGGGGAGTCAAAAGAAGTAGCCTCTACTCTCAGCCTTGCTGTCAACTCTCATCTTACTCTAGACAAATTATGAATGATGCTGGACCTCAGCTTTTATTGTATTTATTACAGTGCTCACCTAGATTATCTTTA